>NW_015174917.1:192243-192533 GCF_001447785.1 Gekko japonicus
TTCTCCCTCCTGACTGGGCAACCGCTGCAGACCAGTCCTTTCCCCAGCGTGGCAAAAGCCCTAAGAGGAGGGACGGAGCCCCCAGAAAGGGGAAGCAAAATCCAGCAAGCAAGCAAGATGGTGCTGGAGCACAATTAGTGAGAAACTAAAGGGCGAAGACCTTTAAAAAAAATGTGTTGGGAGTAAAGCTGCAGTGGCTCAAGTGGTTAAGACGCTGAACTGCAGGCTGTGGAAGGTCGGTCGTTCAGCAGTTCGAGACCCGAGTGTGCCGCATGACGGAGTGAGCTCCC
>NW_015174917.1:192618-207341 GCF_001447785.1 Gekko japonicus
CCCACTTGCCTTGGATTAAGCTCCATTGAACAGACCTGAGTAGGATTCTGAGTTCTTCTGTTGAGGATTGCTGTAGTCTGTAGTGGGAAGGGAACAGCGTTCCGTGCGCCTTGGTGTTTAGTCATGCCGGCCACATGACCACGGAAACGTCTTCGGACAGCGCTGGCTCTTCGGCTTGGAAACGGAGATGAGCACCGCAACCCTAGAATTGGACTCGACTGGCTTTCGAGCAAGGGAACCTTTACCTTTACCTTTAAAGCAAAGAAAAGCTAAGGAAAGCTAAGGTAGTAAAAAAAGCCAAGCTGTAGTGGGGGCAAAGCACAGAGGAAAAGACCAAGAGCGAAGGTGGGGATAGAATCATATCAAGAGGGCAGGGAAGGAAACCCACTGGGGGCAGGGCAGGGGGATGACGACGACTTGCTGATGACTAGAGATGTGAAGGCCCCGGGGGAAAACGGAAAAATTCGGGGGGAAACCGTCCCCCCCCCCCGTTTTTTTCTGAAAAATTGAAAAAAGAAAAGAAAAAAAATTGATTATGGAACGTTTTATTTTAACGTGATGAATAAAATATTTTAAGACAAGGTGTTCAAATATCTTCCAAATCATTTCTAAAAAATATGTATGGTGTCAGATTGATCTGTGCTCTGAGGACAGGCAAGTCCTAGGTTACAAATGGAACTCTCCAATGCAAGAACAAGATGCATTTCTTCCTTAAGGAGGTGCTATTGTCACAAGAAAAGAAAAAGGTTTCTGTTTTGTTTTTGCATGTGGGTGGATATTCTGTTTGTAATAATTGTTTGGATACACTATATTTTTAATAGGCTAGTTGTGATAATTTCATGCCAAGTAAAAATGTCCATAGTCATATTTTATGTTCCTAAAGTAACAGAATGACTTTCAATCTGGAAAAGAAAAAAGAAGTGCTAATGTAGCATTTTTTTTCAATTTTTCCGAAAATTTTCGTTTTCCCTGGGGGGGAAATGGGTTTTTTTCCCGAGCTTCAAAATTTCCAGAAATTTTACATCTCTGCTGTTGACACAATTATGTCACTTCTGGTCACACCAGAACCTACATAAAGCTAGTTGGTTGGCACTCGGATTAGGACTGTTGATTTTAACTCGTACCGTTCCCTTTGGTAATATGTTTTATTCGTTTATACTATACTGTGTTTTATGGCAGCGCACTCTTAGTTTGGTTTTAACAAACGTAAAGTTTATATTGTTAGCACCTTTTACCTTGCTGAATTTTGGAAATTTTACTATTTGGCCATTGTAATTTATTTTTTCTGGTTTTATATTGCTGGCTAATCGCTGTTACAATAAAATTCATAAAGCTAGGGGATTTACTTGGACAAAAGCTTTAATCAGAAAAACTAAATTCACAGAATAGTAAATGTGCAGTAGGGAATGAGTGTCGACAAGAAGGGCTGGTATTTGGATGTGGCGCTGCCAAGAAAGATAACGGCAAGTCACCCCTGCTTCTTGCTGGCCTCGACAGCTCCTTGCTGGGACTACCATACAGGCCAACCCGCAAATTTTCTGATAACAAACTATTAATTCCTGTGGAGTCAGGAGTCTTCTGAAATCTTACAGAGTAACAAATTCATCATAGCTGAACTCCATTTCATTACACAAAGAGGACTTTTAGCCCATGTTTCAATAGATTTGTTAGCATTTGAACTGCCAAGACTCATAGAATCATAGAATGTTAGAGTTGGAAGGGACCTTGCAGGTCATCTAGTCCAACCCCCTACACTCTGCAGGAGTATTGCCAAAAGAGAGCCCTACAACATACCCAAAAGATGGTCATCCAGCCTCTGCTTGAAAACATCCAGTGAAGGAGCACCCACCACCTCCCGAGGCAGACTCAACCACTCTTACAGTTAGGAAGTTTCTCCTGATATTTAGCCGGTAACGACTCCCTTGGAATTTTCACCCATTAGATCTAGTCTTGCAATCTGGAGCAAGAGAGAAGAGATCCGCTCCATCTTCTACATGACAGCCCTTCAAATACCTGAAGACTGCAATCATTTCCCCTCTAAGCCTTCTCTTTCCCAGGCTAAACAGAACCAACTCTTTCAGCCTTTCCTCATAAGACTTGGATTCCAACCCTCTCACCATCCTGGTTGCCCTCTTCTGGACACGCTCGAGCTTGTCAGCATCCTTCCTAAAATGTGGTGCCCAAAACTGGACACAGGACTCCAGGCGAGGCCTGAACATAGCAGAATAGAGCGAACTACCACCTCCCATGCTCTGGACACAATGCTTCTGTGAATGCACCCTAAGATTGCATTAGCTTTCTTTCCAGTCACATCGCACTGCAGGCTCATGTTTAGCTTGTGATCAACCAGAACACCCAGATCCCTTTCACATGTGCTGCGGTCAAGCCAAGTCCCTCCCATTCTATATTTGTGCCTTTGATTTTTTTGTACCTAAGTGTAGGACTTTGCACTTCTCTCTATTGAAATTCATTTTATTTGTCTCCGCCCACTGTTCCAGCCCATCTAGATAATTTTGAATCCTGACTCTGTCTTCTTCAGAATTAGCAATCCCACCCAGCTCCGTGTCATCTGCAAATTTGATAAGTATCCCCTCTATGTCTTCCTCCAGGTCATTTATAAAAATATTGAACTCTTTTTTTTCTAGTTATGAATGACGGCTGAAGTCCTTACAACAGTGTGTCTTGTTTCTGAAGCTCTGGCTTGTAATTTACTGTGAACTTTCGCAATTTGTGAAAGACCTGGCATGGCTGGCTTTAAAGTGAGATTAAGCAAATTCATGGAGAATAGCTCAATCAATGGCTATTAGCCATGACAGCTACAGGGAGCGTCCATGTTTGGGATAATATACCAGTGACCGTTGCTAAAGGGAAGCAACAGTGGAGAAGATTTGGCCTCTGCGTGTGGCCTTTCCAAGGCAACTGAATGCCATAACAAACTGGAAACCGTAGCAGATGGACCACTGGTCTGATCAAGCAGGTCTCCCATGCAGTTAAAATGATGTTCTAGGGTATGATAGAAATGTCACAAGCCTGCAGTTTGTGGTACTTTGGAGTATAGGAGATGCTGCCGATATAACATGGATAGGCTGAGCTTGGCAGAAAGCAAGATTTTTTTTTAAAAGAAGAGATCGTATGCCTGCCCTGACTGCATATGTAAAGAACTGTGTTTATTCAGTGGGGGAGAGGGAAAGATCTTTTGCAAATGCACAGAGGTACCCTTTACAATGTTACTTTAAATACCACAAAGCCCTTGCCTTGCAAACTGCCCTGCAACTGTCCTAAACCTGTGATGTGACGGGCTGCCCCCTCCACTATTCCCACTTGCCCCCGTAACAGAGGATTTCTGGCTAGGAGCCTGGGTTTACTGGAACCACAAGCGAGGCTTGCAAGAAACACATTTCAAAGGGGAAACAATGCAGAGAAGCCAACAGCTGAACAGCCGGGCTGAAGAGAAATGGAGAAAGAGGCGGGAGCCTGTCCCTGCTCCGTGTTGCTCAGCCAGCCAAGATGGACAGGTGACCCGCCGACGGCCTTTAGCAGACAAGACATGACCAGTGAAGTGCCACAGGAGACGTAAATCAAGAGCAATCCCTCCAGGAAACTTGACACTCTCCGGAGAGGCAGAGGCAGGCCGGGGCTAGCGATACCCACACACGCACACACCTTGCGACAAGGAGCCGCGTCCTCACGCATGCACGCACCCACGGTTGCAGATCTGGCAGCAAACCAAGAAGAAAAGCACTCCAATCACAAGGTACAGGAAACTATTTCTGGTCAGGGGGAAAGAATTCCACGCCGTTCCGTCTCCAGGGCAACAAAACAGGCAGAGACAAGCACAGAGCAAAGAATTCCAGCTCACTCCAGTTGTGTGGGGACTCCTCCTGGAACACGGTGGCATTCGCCACCAAGCACACAGAGAAAGGTCAGGCAGAAATGGCCGTGGAGTCCCCATCGCTGACTCACTTGGAATGCAGACAGGTCGTCAAGCCACAAGTGCTTCTTCCAAAGGGATCACGGGGCCGTCAGAGTGCGCTGCAATCAAGTGCCCTGGAACAGACTCGAGCAATCCACCTGAGGGGGCCGCTTCCCAAACCAGTCTCTGAGATAACGTCCTTCAGTTTGGAATCTGACTTTCCAAACGGGGGTTTTCCACTCTAGCTACAGACTTGCACATTGGTAACAAAAGTTCTCAAACCAACAACTGCTGGTCTTGTTCTGTTGGAATTGCAAGTTGCTTACACTTCGGTCATTACAGAGTTAAAAAATTTTTGTTAGGAAGCAGGATGTTACTGTTACATAATGTATTCAAGGGCGGGAAAGTTTGTGGGAGTTGTTTACCCTAATGAAGTGAGCCGTAACCTTTGTATTGGCCAACTAACATCTTGTTTGTAGAAATGCTTTGATCTAGCATTAATGTATTCACAAGTTTATGGCCCTTTGTGTGAACCAAAGCGGTAGTTCTCTTCTAGAAGCCAAGACAGATAGAAAGATGTAGCTGTTAGCATATATTACTGAGAGTCACTAAGTATGTAACCTTTTATTTTATTTCTTTTATCCAAAGTACCCTACCCATGTTTTATTTTGTTTTTATAGTAAAGATATTTTTCTTTTACTAAGTGTGGCTCTTGTGTTTGCAATACAACCGTCGACCTTGAATTAAGAATCCCAACATATTCCCTTATCCACCAGCCATTCTTATAATCCCTAATTCCTTATGTGATAGTATCTGCGAAGTGTGTTACCAATAGGTCCAGAAACCAACCCATAAAGTTCATGCACCTTACTGATGGAGCCTTACCCTCCAAATGGGAACCTCAGACTCGCAAAGCCTCTCCTCGTGGCCGTAGGTTGGCTTTTTGCAAGACTCGCTTCAAGACTCCCTTTCCATGTGGATGGCCAAGAGAAGGGCAACATTACCCTGACCCTCTCTGAGGCAGGCCCACACCCGGCACGGAGGTGGGCTTCACTTTGCAGTCGCAGAAAAGTGCACGTTGGTTTTAAGTCCAGGATAGCGGCCATGCTGGTACAGGCCATGGCTTTTCCCGGATTTTATGGTGTGAAATTCAAGATCCATTATTCTCGGAAGACACCTTCTGTAATGATTCAGCTGTAAGTGGAGCATTTCCCATCTAAATGTCTGTATAATCTGTGAGCAGAGCTCCTTAGGGAACACCTTCAGATTCTCTTCCTGTTTCTCTACCACGAGAATTTGGGGATGCGCTCTCAGTGTCTTCAGACTCGGTGAGCAGAGACGTTCTAAGCAAATCAGATTATAAACAGTGGGTCTGTCCTCAACAATCAGGATCAGAACTGGAACGGCTCTCTCAAATTACCTTTCAAATAGAGTGTGCAATAGAAAGGAACGTCTCGGAGCCTGCTTAATTAGCGGCTCAAATGTTTACAGAGTGTTTCTGGAAAATGTAATACGGGAACCACAGTAAGGAATTCCAGGCAAGGAAGCCGCAATCTAGATTAGGCAGCACTTGTAGTCATGCCTGGAGGCATCCTTCTTCGTGTCCTCCGTTCTGGTAAGATCTCCCCCCTCTTTGGTGTAGTGTAGAGCCAGTTTGGTGTAGTGGTTAAGTGCGCGAACTCTAATCTAGGAGAACCGGGTTTGATTCCCCACTCCTCCACTTGCACCTGCTGATGTGACCTTGGGTCAGTCACAAGCTCTGGCACAGCTGTCCTTGAAAAAGAGCAGTTTGTGTCAGAGTTCTCTCAGCCCCACCCACCCCACAGGGTGTCTGTTGTGGGGAGGGGAAGGGAAAGGAGTTTGTAAGCCGCTCTGAGACGCCTTTGGGTAGTGAAGGGCGGGGTATAAATCCAATCCTTCTTCCTTCTTCTTCCTTCTTCTTCTTCTTCCTTCTTCTTCTTCTTCCTTCTTCTTCCTCTTCTTCCTTCTTCTTCTTCTTCTTCCTCTTCTTCCTCTTCTTCTTCCTTCCTCTTCTTCTTCCTTCTTCTTCTTCTTCTTCGCAGGAGGGACAGCACAGAACAGACTCTCCAGGTTGCTGAAACGTCAAGCCCAGAAGACTTTTCCAGAGGTGCAGGTGTCGAAGAAGGAGGGTCACTCGGCTGACTCTCCAGTAACAGAGACCAACGCCAGAGCTCTCCTCATCTCAAGCAGAATGAAGCTCTGAACCAAGTCTTTGTTCAACCCCTTCGGGATTTGTGCATGTCTAATGGAAAGGCAGACAAGTGAATGATTTTTAGCCACAGTAAAACCCGCGAGCAGCACCCACAGACACACGGAGGGTCTCAGGGAGCAGCATCTCCCAAAGGCAGCCGCCGTCTGCCAGTCTACGCGGGCATCCGAGCCGCAGCCATTTGGGAAAGAAGGCAGGTGGAGAGCCACGGTGGGAAAGGTCAGTGGGCCGGCTCAGCTGTCACGGGAGGAAGAGAACCCCCCGTGTGGCTGGCCGGCCGGGCGGGCAGGGAGAGCCACCCCCCAGAGCAGCTGCCATCCCACCCTCGCAAGAGGGAGCCAGGTAAAAACAGACAGCCACAGCTTTTTAAAAAATGGGCCCGTCCCAATGGAAATGGGGCCAAGCTCAGGGAAGCTTGAGAAAGGGGATTCTTTCCCCTGGAGTCTGGCGTGCTGACTGAGTCAGAACATCAGTGCTGCACATACTCCTCACAACAGCAGTAGAAAAGAGCCAGCGTCCAGCAGCACCTTCAAGACTAGCAAAATCTGTGGCAGGGGATGAAGGAGTGAGCAGTGACTCACAAAAGCTGATCCCCCAGCCACCATTTTTGTTAGTCTCTTTTTGTATTTTTGCACTGTGTGTGTGTATGCACGTGTGTGTGTGTCCGTGCCTGGACGTCATGGTGACCTCTGGCGACTCTTACGGGGGCACGGAGGACATCCAGAGGAGTGGCTTGATCGCCTGCCTCTGCATCCCGGCCCTGGTATTCTCTGGAGGTCTCCCGTCCAAAGCCTTGCCAAGGTCGGCCCTGCTTTGCTCCCGAGATCTGACGGGCTTGCGTGGGCTATCCAGGTCAGGACAAACGTTGTTCGTCTTTAAGGTGCTACTGGACGTTTGCTCTTTTCTACCGCTACAGACAAACTAACACAGTGACCCATCTTGATCTATCCTCACAAAAGGAATGTCCTCTTTGTGCATGCGCATGCGCGCACACACAAAGCCCATCACCATGCAAGCGCATCCGTGAGCACTCTCGAAGACCCAAAAATACCACCCTCCTCCAGCCAGATCCTTCTTGAGACCAGGCCCACCGCTTGACCCTTTTCCAGCCAAGCCACCAGATGAGCGAGAAGAGGGAGAGCGACTCACGGGCGCCTCCTTTCCTAGGCTCCAACGTCTGGGTGAGAAAGGCCTTCCCCCAGGGACCCCCCACGGCTGCATCTGGTTGCTGCTAAGTGGCCCTGACGCCAGCATTTTGCCCGCGGCTGTTGCACATAGCCCCTAAAAGGAAGGGCATCAAAGAGAGGGTCTACTCTTTAGGGATGCAGCAAAGACAACACACCACCCCCCACGTCTCCTTCTACAGTACTGGGGGGGGCCTGAAGGAAACATCCCCCGCCCCCTTGTGAGGGGTCATTTTGATGGACACTTTTCAATCTGTGCTACCACACGGCATGGAAAGGTGAGGCCAACTTTGGAGAGGCGAGGTCAACAACCAGCACGCTCGACCAGCATGGTTAGAGCCGGCGTGGTGTCCTGGTTAAGAGCAGCGGACTCTAATCTGGTGAGGCAGGAGGTTTGATTCCCTACTCCTCCACCTCCACATGAAGCCAGCTGGGTGACCTTGGGCCGGTCACGGTTCTCTCTGCGCTGTCTCAGTGCGCCCGTTGTGCGGAGAGGAAAGGAAGGCCACTTTGAGATTCCTTCGAGTCGAGAAAAGCGGGGTACGCAAACCAGCTCTTCTTCTCGACTCCTGGCCTTCCTCCGATGTTGTCACCTGGCACTGGTCATGCCTCTTGAAGGCCACCACACTCCTCACAACAGTTGAGGCCATTCCTGTGCAGATGTTGCCCACACCTGCTGAAGCCTTTTGCCTTCTTCCTCAGGTATGCTAAGGGATTCAGATTTACTTCACGGAACTCAAGGCCCAGTGGCGGAAGCATTCTATACATAGGTCCCGTGTGGTGTTGTGGCCTTCAGGGGGAGTACACATGGAGTCCTTCTTTCTGCAGTGTTGAGTGGGAGCTAATTGGTGGTGGAAGGGTGAGGAGGAGGCAGCTGTTTGGAAGCAGAGACTGTGGAAGATGTGAAGAGGCAGTCGGTCCGAGCGTGTTCCATCCTGTGCTGTGGTGAAAGTATTCCTTCAAGCGTAGATGGCAGAAGATGGCCTGCAGGTCTCCACAGAGCTGTATTGTCTATGTAGGTTTGGAGTGGAAGCCTCCCAAACAATTTCATGAAGGCTGTTTGATCAAAGGGGAGTAGCCACTGAAAACGCTCAGTGGCTCTCAACCTTAAGAACATAAGAACATAAGAGATGCCAATGTTGGATCAGGCCAAAGGCCCCTCCAGTCCAACACTGTGTCACACAGTGGCCAGAAATACCAGGTGCCATCAGGAGGTCCACCAGTAGGGCCAGGACATTAGAAGCCCTCCCACTGTTGACCCCCCCATGCACCAAGAAGACAGAGCATCACTTGCCCCAGACTGAGAGTTAAACGTAAGAACATAAGAGATGCCAATGTTGGATCAGGCCAAAGGCCCCTCCAGTCCAACACTCTGTGTCACACAGTGGCCAGAAATACCAGTGCCATCAGGAGGTCCACCCATGGGGCCAGGACATTAGAAGCCCTCCCACTGTTGACCCCCCCCCCAAGCACCAACCTTCCTAATGCCACGGCCCTTTAATACAGTTCCTCATGTTGTGGTGACCCCCAACCATAAAATTATTTCCGTTGCTACTTCATAACTATAATTTTGCTACTGTTATGAATCGTAATGTAAATGTCTGATATGCAGGATGCAATCCCCCACCGCGATTTGGCGAGACTTGGGAGCTCTATCCTAAGACCATCGAAAATCTGTGTTTCCAATGGTCTTAGGCGACCCCTGTGAAAGGGTCGTTCGACCCCCCATTCTACCTAATTCTCTGTGCTCCTTTCAAAGCTTTCCTGAAGGATCCAGAGGAGTTAGCCATGTTTGTTTCTAAACAGTAAAAAGCCCAGTAGCACCTTTAAGATGAACAAACTTTATTGTAGCACAAGCTTTCGAGAAACACAGCTGTCTTCGTCAGATGCATGACTGTGACGAAGAGAGCTGTGTTTCTAGAAAGCTTATGCTACAATAAATTTTGTTAATTTTAAAAGGTGCTACTTGACTTTTACTCTTTTCCTGAAGGATGTCTTCTTGAGTCTTCTGTTCTCAAACACACACTTAAACTGAAGACGAGGCATCGGCCCACCCATACCCCCTACTTCTGCAACTTCGTCTGCCGGACGTTCCCAGACCACACTCCACCCCTTCACGAGAGAGAGAAAATGACTGGTTCCAGACTAGCACGCTTAACGGAAGGAAACTTTGGATCTTTACTTCACTGAACATTTTGTGAAGTCGGCTACTTAACAAAGAGTCAGAGAGTGATTTCAGCTTTAATGAGCAACGCTTAACACAACCAGAACAGAACTACCAGAACAACAATATTTGCATTGCAGCTGGGCTCCTCTTAAACTATCCAGGGCTACTGTAGCCACGCCCTACTGTACATTACAACCAATAGGATTGTAAAGATATAGTCCAATCACTGACGTTCCCTCTCTGGGAACTGGATGTTAGGTGACTGGTCGGCTCCTCCAGGGCTACCAATAGGAATTGAGGAATTAGGATCCTTGCCCAGGACGATGCTCTGCATAGTGTCCCAATGAGTGAATTCACGTACACTTTATACTGATTTGAATACACCACACATTTCTTCCCCACAGGAGGAGGGTGTGAACATCTTTTATACATCCTTGAGCTGTTAACACCGTAGGGAGGACATCTGCTCCTATACAAAATGCCACAACTTTTACATATTGGTGCATTTAATTGTATACATTTATTTAAATGTAACTTCCCAATGAGGTTTCTGCCATTTGTTGCCTTTTAGAGCAACACCAAAAGTTGCTTCTCTTCTGATGATCTCTCTATATGTGGAATATACTCAGGTGTAGGAGCTGCGGTGGCTCAAGTGGTTGGTCGGTAGTTCAGCAGTTCGAGACCTGGGTGCCGCCTGACAAAGTGAGCTCCCGTCTCTCGTTCCAGCTCCTGCCAACCTAGCAGTTCGAAAGCAAGAAATTGCAAGTAGATAAATAGGTACCACTTCGGTGGGAAGGTCACAGCGTTCCGTGCGCCTTGGTGTTTAGTCATGCCGGCCACATGACCATGGAGACGTCTTCGGACAGCGCTGGCTCTTCGGCTTTGAAACGGAGATGAGCACCGCAACCCTAGAGTCGGACTCGACTGGCTTTCGAGCAAGGGAACCTTTACTTTTAGGGGAAACATGTTGACGTCGTCAGGTGAATGTCTGCTTCCCCATCATCTATGAACTCTGCAAAGGAAGAGAGGAAACAGAAACATCCCAGTAACCCTTTAATGGGCTACCTGTGGCAAGGGAGTCTTGCTTCCCAGTCAACCCCGCGGGGAAGCTTCCGTCAATGGAGATGGCTGCTCTTCATTGTCAAGTTGTTGATGTGCCACAAATGAGGAAGACGGGTGGACGCAGACAAGGGGGCTAGCAGAAATCTTTGCATTTACCTGATCCATCACGACAGGAGCCCCTCTCCCGAGTCAGCTGTGCACTTCAGCACCGCATCTGACTCAGTTAACACTCCCAGGGTAAGACAGGAGCCCCTCTCCCGACTCAGCTGTGCACTTCAGCACCACATCTGACTCAGTTAACACTCCCAGGGTAACCACCACTACGGTGTCGTTGAAGTGCGGTCGCAGGACTCTTAGTTATTTGCTTGTGTTCTCCTGGGCAGGATTAAATGGCTGGCGCCTTTTAAAGTGCAGCGCCCTCCAGACTCCATCGTCAAGCTGGAAGAATTTGAACTAGCTGTCCCAGAGAAAGAGAAAGGAGTCCAAGCAGTGGGCTGTTCCAGCACACTGACACAGAATGGAAGCCAAGCATTTGCCACACGCAAGTGCAAGCTTGCTCGTCCTCTTTGTGAAAAATAAGACCAGGGCTTTAAGTTGTCTGAACAAGCCCGTTCTGCATCATAAGAAGAACATAAGAGCCCTCCTGGGTCAGAGTAGGAATGGGCACGAACAGGCTCACGAACAAATGTTTGTGTTGAATTTTGGGCGGTTCATGGTTTGTAAAGCAACATCCCATGAATTTGAAGGCAGTTTGTGGCAGTTTGTGAAGAGCAGAAAAGCAGGGGTTTGAGCCGTTCCGAGCCATTTAATCCCCTTCTTTCTGCTCTTCATTGAAAACAGCTGAGTGGCAGGGAGCAGAAAAAGCAGGGGTTTCTGAGCCATTTAAACCCCTGCTTTCTGCTCCCCATTTCTCAGCTGTTTTTCCCCACCTCAGCAAAAAAGCAGCAGGGAGCAGAAAGCAAGGGTCATGAACGGATATGAACAGCGGCTCTACTGCTCACCTTTGCAGGAGAACAGCAAAAGGGTGTCTCACACCAGCCATTTATTTTCTCATCAACAGCGACAATTTATTACATGGTCAACAGACCTTCTAAATACAAACGTTAAACCTTGCTCACCAGTGGCGGCCAGATGACCATCAGAAGGGAAAGCCTCCAAACGCCTCCTCCACAGAAATGGTTTTTTTTTTTTTAAGTGCAGTGTATTCAAAGCTGCCTTGAATGCCTAACATGTGTGAAACATCTAATTGGAATGTGATGTAAAGCTTCGTCCTGGGCTAGGATCCAAAGTCATCCAATAGTATTGCTGGCCCAGGAAGGAACAAGCCAATCACTTCAAGCAAGCTCCCTGAGCGGGAACGAATGTGATTGGATGTTATCTCTGCAACCTCATAGGTTGATATGTGTACAGTGGGTGTGGCTACATTAGCTGGGAATGTTTAAAAGCAGGACAGCTGCAATGTAAAGGCTGTTCTGGCTGTCAGATGTTGATCCGTGTTGGAGTTGTGTTCGAGTGGAAGAATAAAGTTGTGTTCTTGCTGAATCACTCTCCGACTATTCTGTTAAGCGAGCGACTTAACATAAAGGCCCCCCCCCACTAAGGCAAGGAGACACAATGTCTCTTTTAAACAGCTCCCACACTGCACCTTGTAGCTGGATGCCCTGTAAGTATTACAGACTACAGGGACACACACACACACTCTCTCTCTCCCTCAAAACCACCCACCTTCTCCCCTGTTATGTGGCCTTCAGCCTTTCCAGCATCCGTGTCACATGACAGGACGAGGGCTTGCCAGAGTTATGACCACCCCGGCTTTCTACACAGTAGGTCCTTCCGAAAGTGGGAAAGACTCAAGAATTAGCTCCAGAGGGACTTGTGACCCAACAGAAAGGGCTCCCAGACCCAAGGCCTGATCCACGGGTTGAAGACTACTGCCCTGTAACAACCCCCCCCCAAAAAAAACCCCACACACATACATTTACAAGCCGTTTTACTTTGAAGCGCCCTCCAAGTAGCATGCAAGAAAAACAAACAAACCCAAAATCGGTTTCAGAACAAATGAAAATAAAAAATTACAATTAAGCAATTAAAAGTCGCAACGTATTAAAACGTTCCTCCATTAACCCTGATAAATAATGAGCAAAACGAAGTACAGATCGGCCATTAAAAGCCTTGGAGAACAGGAAGATCTTAAACGAACACTGAAAAGACAGCGTACATCGGCAATCCCTGCTAAGCCCATTAACTTTGATGGATTTAGAAGGGTGTAACTTTGCCTAGAAACTTCCCAGACCTGACTGAACAAGCACTACCGCCCAAAAGGCCCTCTCCGTGGCCACCACCCATCTAATTCACAAAGGCAGAGGTACCCAGTGTTAGATCGCGGCTAACAAAGATCCGTAGAGTGGTTTCAGCAAGTGAATCAGCTTTATTGAAGTAACGAACAAGCGCTTGAAAGCATTCATAACCAGAACAGTTTAACATTGGGAGCTAGGCTCCTTTTAAACATTCCCGGGCTAACGTAGCCACACCTATTTACAATAATCAACCAATGTGGTTGTTTGGATAAGGACCAATGAGAGTCTTTCCCTCGCAGGGAACTGGTACAGTTCTGATTGGTCGCTAGTACAGAGCGACCAATAGGAACCTGTTCGTTTGGAGGAGCCGTAGCTTGGCTTGAAGCTTTACATGGCAGGTCAATGAGGCGATTCATGTAAGCATTTCAATACATTACACCCAGAGATGGCCTCTCAAGCACATCTTAAAGTCTGGCAAGTTTAGGTGGGAGGAAGCAGCCCTTCCAAGTACTTACGAAAGGCTACAAGCAACAGTTGGGCTACCAAGCTCGGCCAGAACGTCTGATCTCTCTGGATACGACAGTGTCCCATAAACTGTGGGAGTATCAACTTTGCCCAGTTTCTCTCCTGCCCTTTTCCTAGCAAACATGCTACCCTGCTTTTAAGAAGCGAGCAGCAGACCTCAGAATTACATACCCCAATGACAGCTGGACCTCTGGGAAAGTCGTGCAGTCTCCGTATACAGATCACGTGATCTCACGGGCCAAAGGGCAGCCTGCTCCTTATCTACCACCAATCACAAGAGCCAGATGGTAGCTATGAAGAATGCCAGCCTATCAGTGGAAGGAGCGCGCAGGTATGGCTCCTGTCAGATGATCTGGCTTTCCAATCACAGTGCAAATTAATCAGTCTCAGGAGGACCCTAGAACACATCAGCAGACCTCAGAGAGCACACATGGGCCACTACAGGAGAGATGGTGCTTCTTTAAGCAATGCTCCTTCAAGGGAATCTCAAAGCAAAGACCTGGGGTGGGGGGAAGCCGGATAAAGCACGAGACCACCACTGCTGCCGCCGCCACTGCTGCTGCATGGAACATGTGAAAGACAGAGGGTGCAAAAGTTGACCAGGACCAGTGTTCCCTCTAAGCTGAGTTAGTGTGAGCTAGCTCACAGTTTTTTTAGCCTCTGGCTCACACGGTTTTGTCTTAGTTCAGGAAGGAGGGCTCCAGAGCTAACTAAGTTATTCAGTAGCCAAATCACCTGCTCACAGCTTTTATGCCAGTAGCTCACAAAGTAGAATTTTTGCTCAGAGGACTCCACAGCTTAGGGGGAGCATTGACCAGGACTCCATTGACTTGCTGTCTTTTAAAACAGATATATGACTTAACATCACATGGAGCCTTATGTGATGGGAAGTCATATATGATTCATATTTGTTCATCCATTTCCTTAAACTACTGTTAGTCTTTTAAAACACAGGCATGTAATTCTTCCGAGCCACGCTTGTACCTGACAGTAAATGCAACCCAGTGCAGTAATCACTGTGCACACAACTAATCCAAAGAGAAGACTTGCGAACTTTCTTTCGCCTGGTTCGGCCACGGCTGCTCTCACATCATATCTTTGCATATATCCAGACAAGGGCATGACTTATTTATATTTATTTATTTATTTATATTTGAATTTCTACCCCGCCCTACCCCGAAGTCTCAGGGCGGCTTACAGGGCACTAAGTGCCAGATTAAAACAATACAATGATTAAAACAATAAATTACAATAAAATAAACAATTTACAATACATTAGAAGCAAGTTTCAAGCAAGAGAAAAAAGATCTTATCTCAACATAGCTCCCTTGATCTTATCCTAGAG
>NW_015174917.1:207547-215031 GCF_001447785.1 Gekko japonicus
CCTTGGGGTGTGCGTTCAAGGGTTTTAAGAATGCAGCACAAGATGCGGCCCACAAGCTCTGCAGTTTGAGTCAGTCTCCACATCCATCCAACAAACTCACACTTCCCTGATTCAGACATGTCCAACACTCTGTGTGACCAAAACCCAGGTGCCATCAGGAGGTCCCCACCAGTGGGGTCTTTGTTATTTCATACCATGATCCAGCCTCATCCAGCTTCCTGACCAAAAGAGCCAATGCTGTCGTCACTTAACAGAGACGTAGAGCACTCGACCATGAGAGATCTTGGTTACATAAATCGCCAACTTTGTTTTGGCCACCAAGGGCAACCCAACAATTTCGTTTACACCATGGTGGGAATCCAGCCTCTGGTCCACCTGCTGTAACATACCTGGAAGGAGCAAGCCCCACCGGCAAGCCAGGCAGCACCACAGTTTTGGTGCAGCCGGCTTCTCAGGCACAGCTAGGAACATCTAGTTTAAAAACACACTCACATGATCGCTAAGAAAATTTTGCACACACAAGGCAGAAGAGGCACACTGCAAGAGGCAGGCAATGGGTGTCAAGCTTCCGCTAGGAAAGGGGGGAGGCACTTTTAGAGCAAAAGGTGAAGGAAGGGGACTGTGACCCAAAAGGCTTAATGATCGTAGTGAAGGTTCCCTTGCTCGAAAGCCAGTCGAATCCGACTCTAGGCTTGCGGTACTCATCTCCGTTTCAAAGCTGAAGAGCCAGCACTGTCCAAAAGACGTTTCCGTGGTCCTGTGGCCGGCATGACTAAACACCAAGGCGCACGGAATACTATTACCTTCCCACCGAAGTGGTACCTATTTATCTACTTGCAATTTCTTGCTTTTGAACTGCTAGGTTGGCAGGAGCTGGAACCAGAGACGGGAGCTCACTCCGTCCATGCGGCACACTCGGGTCTCGAACTGCTGAACTACCGACCTTCCACAGCCTGCAGTTCAGCATCTTAACCACTTGAGCCGCCGCAGCTCCTAAAGATCCTAAAGAGGCCCAATTTGGCAGGACACTCCACCTGAGACGGGGGCTTCCAGGATGGTGTGTGGCTGATACTGAGCAACCCTAATATGGCGGCCTGTCTTTCACCAGCATGCCCAAGTTGATAAAGCAGTCATAAATTCAAACAAAAGGAAACAAAACCAGTCAAAGAACTCCCAGCAGCACCTACAACATAGTGACCTGTTCAGCATGGAAAGCTGCTCTGAACAAAACCGCTCTCAAAGGCCACTCAGATGGATCAGGATTCCGGACCCAGCCGATTTCTTGCAGGAGAGAGTCACGGAATTGTGGGACGATAACAGATACAGCCCTGCAACCATCGCTGATAACCGAACCGCAGAAGGCATCTGCTTGCAACAAAACACAGCCACTCGATTTCCAACTGCAGGGGAGTCCACATGGGAGACCCCACCCCCAGACCATCAGTCTGCTGCGGAAACTTGCTGGGTGACCCTGAGCCAGTCACTCAGCCTAACCTACCTCACAGGGTGGTTGTGAGGAGAGAACAGAGGACAGGAGGACAATGCAAGCCATTCTGGGTCCCCACTGAGGAGAAAGGTGCAATATAAATTGAGTACATCAAATAAAAAAATAAAAAAATACCCCTAGGCCCTGGCAGGGACACGCTTTAAAAGGGAAGTTCTTTAGAACACCAGCCCCATGACACCAGCAGCCAATGCAGCTCACAAAGGAGTGGTCATTTCGTGTTCTCTTTCCCCAGCAATGGCTCAGCCTCGCAGTTGCAAACTGAATTTGTTAACGCTTTCCTTTCCCCCCTCAAGGGAAGCCCCCTTTAAAAGTACACCACAGTAGACTAGCCAAAAGGGCACACACCGCAGTACAGTCAAATCTTCCATTTCCAGGAACGTGTATGACCCCTGCAGTCACCTTCAGGAGGCCTGCTTTGCGTGCCCCCGCCTTCTGAACCCAGGCAACCCGGGAGAGGGCAGTCCAAACAAATAGTATGAAAGCCAAGATCCGGAAGAGAAGTGAAGACAGCAAATGTCAACTTTGCAAAAGAAAGGATGAAACACTTGACCTGCAGTAAAATCGCTCAAACTGACTATAAAGAAGGTCATGGTAGAGATCCAGCTGCGATGCAGTGGAATCATTGCAAGAAGTAAGGTTTACCATCAGCCAGAAAGTATGGCTTACCATCAGCCATGGGAGCAACATCATAGAGAATAAGGGAGTAAAGATTCTTTGGGACTTCCAATTACAGATAAACACCTAGAGCGCAACACCCTTGATATCACAACTGTAGGGGAAAAAATGAGAAATAGGGTTTGGATCTTTCACACTGCAATTCAAGGAAACAGCAGAATAGGGAAGGAAGAACAGGAGAAGATCACAAAATATCAAGACCTACGAACAGAGTTAGAGAGCCTCTGGGGAGAGAACGTGACCATTGTGCCAGTTGTCACTGGAGCCCTTGGAGCAGTGTCTAGAAGTCTCAAGAAACACCTGGACATTCTGCGCATTGAGCAAATCACACCAGCTCGGCTCCAGAAGACAGCGTTGCTCGGAACTGCAAGAATCCTGCGAAGATACTTCTGCAATTGCAGAACACCATCTACCATTCAGATATCTGATTGTGACAATTCATCCTCCTCCTAAAGTACTGTACACATAACAACTGAAATCCATGGGAGACACTTCCAGCTGCTGCCTCAACCTGGGAATCTAGGGGGGAAAGAGGCTGAATCCAGAGAGAACTCTGAAGCGACAAAGCCCTTCTTTCTTGGAAGTTATGGACCATCTAGAACCAGCACTTCTGCATCACCAGAATTGGCACAGCCCAAACAGGAACATCATCTCCGGTCTAAGATCGTGCCAAAGGCAGGAAGCTTTTAAGTTAGGGAAACATCTGAGCTTGCAGGTCCCCACGCCGAAGTAGTACAGGCAAATGCAGACTCCTTCTGAACCTCCCATCCGCCTCTCTCGGGCACTTAACACAACAGGAGCACTCTCTCATCAAAGTACAAACACCAGCCAAAGACTCCCACCCCCACCCCCACGCATTTATTGCCCTTCACAACACAGCCCAGAGAAACCACTGAGGTTGGCCAGAGAGAAATGCATACAGGACTGCCAGCCTAGCACGGCAGATCTAGCGAACCTCTTGCCCTAAAGTAGTCAGAACTCTCCTGACTCCTCAGAAAAGGTCCCAGATCAAGGCCTTCCCATTAGCCTGAGCCTCAAAGACCTCAAAGGAAACCTCAGATATGCAGACGATACCACTCTAATGGCAGAAAGTGAAGAGGACCTTAAGAGCCTCTTGCTCAGAGTAAAAGAGGAGAGAGCAAAAGTGGGCTTGAAGGTCAACATCAAAAAAACTAAGATCATGGCATCCGGCCCCCTCACTCCTTGGCAAATAGAAGGGGAAGTCGTGGAAGTAGCGACAGACTTCATGTTCCTGGGATCCCAGATCACCGCAGACTGTGACAGCAGCCATGAAATTAAAAGACGCCTGCTCCTTGGGGGGAAAGCGATGGTGAACCTAAACAGCATGATAAAAAGTAGGGACATCACCCTGCCAACCTGACCACCCTGCATGGTTAAAGCAATGGTATTCCCAGTAGTCATGTGTGGCTGCGAGAGTTGGACTACTGCCTGGTCCTAGCAAGACCCCACCACAGAAAGACCTACGCTGCGTAGGTGCCTGGTAAGGCATCCATCTCCCCTGATATGTATGTGGCCCTAGTTAGGCGATTAAATGTACATGTGTAAACCACTCTGAGTCCTCGGGAAGGAGCGGTATAGAAATGTAATGTAATAATAATAATAATAATAATATAACGAAGGCCGAGCGCTGAAGAATAGATTCTTTTGAACTATGGTGCTGGAGAAGACTCTTGAGAGTCCCTTGGACTGCAAGAAGATCAAATCAGTCAATCCTAAAAGAAATCAACCCTGACTGTTCCCTGGAAGGCCAGATAATGAAACTGAAGCTCAAATACTTTGGCCACCCAATGAGAAGGGAGCCCTCACTGGAGAAGACCCTGATGCTGGGAAAGATTGAAGGTCAAAGAAGACGGGGACGGCAAAGGATGAGATGGTTAGACAGTGTCATCGATGCAACGAACACGAAATTGAGCCAACTTCAGAGGACGGCAAAAGACAGGAAGGCCTGGCGTGATCTGGTCCATGGGGTCACGAAGAGTTGGACTCGACTGTGCGACTGAACAACAACAAAGACAGTCTGCCATGGTGTTTCCCTCCTGAAGCCCCGTCATCCCACTGACCCACTCCCCCAAAGGAAATAAAAATCACAGTCCGCAAAGCCTTTCACCTGCATCGACTTGGGGCAATCCTTACACCAATCCTCTAAGGAGGGCCAGTATTATTATCCCTGCAGACTGCACGGTGCGGTGGCGAAGGCGGTTAGTGTTAGACAGTGGTGGTAGAAAGTGCCACTGAGTCACAGCCAGTTTGGTGTCGTGGTTCAGTGTGCGGACTCTAATCTGGGAGAACCGGGTTGACTCTCCACTCCTCCAGTTGCAGCTGCTGGATGACCTTGGGCAAGCCGTAGTTCTCTCAGAGCTGTTCTCTCAAGGACAGTTCTGTCAAGAGCTCTCTCAACCCCACTGTTGTGGGGAGGGGAAGGGAAAGAAGTTTGTAAGCCACTCTGAGATTCCGAGCGAAGGGCGGGGTATAAATCCAAGCTCTTCTCTTCTTCTTACGGAGACCTCTCACGGGTGTTTCAAGGCAAGAGACGTTCGGAAGCGTTTTGCCGTCGCCTGCCTGTGTGTAGAGAGACCCTCGGGGATCGCCCATCCGAGTACCAATCAGCGCCAACCGTGTTCAGTTTCCGAGCTCTGATGAGATCGGACGCACCTGGGCCATTAGATAGGCTGGCCTCAAGCCACCAAGAAACTTGGCAGTGGAGATCTGAAATGGCCAACTCTGAGCTCATTCTTTTAAATGTTGCGCTGCTCCAGCACCCTCGACGGAAACACTCTCTCTCACACACAGCCCAGGAAACTGCCCCCACCATGCCTCTTATTTACCCACACACACACACACACGTACGTGCGGGCGCACCTCAGCTCGCTCTGCTGGTCACCCGGGGCTCTTGACGCCCCCCCACCCCCAGCTCCTTTCCAAGGGTATTTTTCAGCCTCTTCTTGCACGACTGGACTGAGCTTGCTTCTCGCCAGTGTTCCCTCTAAACCGAGTTAGTGTGAGCTAGCTCACAGTTTTTTAGCCTCCGGCTCACACATTTTTGTCTCCGCTCAGGAAGGATGGCTCCAGAGCAAACTAATTTATGCAGTAGCCAAATCCCCTGCTCACAACTTTAATGCCAGGAGCTCACAAAGTAGAATTTTTGCTCACAGGACTCCACAGCTTAGAGGGAGCATTGCTTCTCGCAGCCAAAGCTTGCAGTGGGGCCCGCAGACCCCTCTGCCCTTATTTCCACCATCGGTAAAGCCTGCACCGGCAAAAATAAGGCCAGCCCTAAGCTGCCTGCTACATTACTAGATCCAGGCGGGCTGCCGTGTCGGTCTGAAGCCACAGAACAACGTTTTGAGTCCACACAAACCAGAATTAAAACTTTGTTGGTCTTAAAGGAGCCAACGGACTCAGACTTTGTTCTTCTGCTACATTACTAGCTGGGGATGTCTGCGACTCTTGTCACAAAAGCCTTTTCGGTGGCAGCCCCTACCTGGTGGAACGAGCTCCTGGAGGAGATCAGGGCCCTGCGGGACCTTCCACAGTTCCGCAGGGCCTGCAAGACAGAGCTCTTCTGCCAGGCATTCAATTAGGGGCCGCTGCCACCGCAGAGCCCTGGTCTGTGGGTCTAACATCCAGCTGATTACGAGCAGAAACATCGGAGAACATCTGGGCAGTGGGAATCCCTCTGGTAATGTACCATTTATAGGAGCTGCGGTGGCTCAAGTGGTTAAGACGCTGAACTGCAGGCTGTGGAAGGTCGGTAGTTCGGCAGTTCGAGACCCAAGTTGCCGCATGACGGGATGAGCTCCTGTCTCTAGTTCCAGCTCCTGCCAACCTAGCAGTTCGAAAGCAAGACATTGTAAGTAGATAAATAGGTACCACTTTGGTGGGAAGGTAACAGCGTTCCGTGCGCCTTGGTGTTTAGTCATGCCGGCCACATGACCATGGAAACGTCTTCGGACAGCGCTGGCTCTTCGGCTTTGAAACGGAGATGAGCACCGCAACCCTAGAGTCGGACTCGACTGGCTTTCGAGCAAGGGAACCTTCACCTTTACCTTTAAGCTCATTTTAATTGCCACCAGCACTTTGTGTTTATATTGGGTTTATTGTGGTGTTTTATATGATTGTATGATTCCAAGCTGTATTTGTGTCTCTATGGAAGCCGCCCTGAGCCTGCTTTGTGGGGAGGGCGGGGTATAAGTTTGATAATAAATAAATAAATAAAATTAAAAAGTGTCAAAACAAAAGCAGCCGGTCTGGAGGATTTCATTGCCACAGAGCAGCATGAAATCAGCAGCGACACCTAATACTGCGAACTGTCACTTATTGTGAGTTCCAGCTCTTATTCCTTTATTTATTATATTAAATTTATATCCTGACCCCCACACACACACACACACACATAGCGGGCTCAGGGTGGACTCCATGCAAACTGATCTGCACACTCTGCAGATTTACAATCAAAATTAAGAACATAAACATCCATTAAAATTGAACAATAAATTGAAATTAGACAGTATAATATACCTTGACAGATGACGTTAATACTTAGCAATACAGGATCTGCTGTTACCGTGGGGGAGGCTGTATCGGCTCTGAAGAAAGGAAAGTGCTCAGGATGGTATTCTGAGGGTAAACAGGTCCACCACCAGAGGCCCACCTCTTGGCCTGTATGGCCACGCACAGCTCGACGGGTCACTCGTGCCTGAGCCTGCCAGATTCAGGTCTCTCCACAATGCACGAGAGGCCCAGCGAGAGAAAGACACACCAGCTTGGCTAGTCGCTGGGCTTCACCTTATTCATCACCAGGCCCTCTGACTGCACACGACCCCCAAGGCGACCTAAGGGACAGCTTTTCCCATTCTCTTGCCTGAAAGCAGATCCTGATATACCACAGGCCAGCAGGCAGGCTAGTGGCTGCTTGCGAGTCCCGTCCGTCCCCACCCCACCCCCGGCACACAAAGCCTTAGCACAGGGGTACCAAACTTGCTTATCATAAGAGCCACACAGAATAAACGTCAGATGTTTGAGAGTCACGTGACATGAACAAATATTGCAGAATCATTTTTATTGAAAAACATGGAACTTTGCTTTGGTAACATTAAAGGAGACTGCCAAAAATAAAAACAAAAGGGGTAGAAACAGATACTGAGATTTATTTGTTTGCTAATGATATTTATTTGTCTAAGAGAGGGAGAAAGAGAGGTGGAAAGAAAGAATGAAAGAGATGGATGGATGGAAGGAAGGAAGGAAGGAAGGAAGGAAGGAAGGAAGGAAGGAAGGAAGGAAG
>NW_015174917.1:215343-218000 GCF_001447785.1 Gekko japonicus
ATTATTATTATTAGACAAATGCCTTCTCTGAGCCAAGCAAGCTGGCCAGTGTGGCAGGGCTTGGAGAACACATTTAATTTTAGATGGGGAGGGGGGAGAGAGAGAGGGAGGGGATGGGGGGGACGGAGAGGTGGAAAGAAAGCAACTTTAACTTTAAATGCGTCCTCCAAGCTGTCTGGTTTGGCTTGGAGAAGGGATTTTAAATAGAACACATTTAAAGTTAAAGTTGTTTTCTTTCTCTGCTCCCCACCACCACCTCCAGCCTACCCAGGGAGGGGAACACCGGCTGGGGAAGGGAAGACCGATTGGGAAGACATGCCTCCCCTTCGCTTCCCCAGCCGCCCTGCCGGGAGCCACACAATACGTCTGAAAGAGCCACATGTGCTTCCCAAGCCACAACTTGGCCACCCCTGCCTTAGCACCTCTTGCTTGTATGCAGGTCCTCTGACGGTTCCACATGCGGGCCACCTCCCCGCGTCCAGGAAGCAGCCATTCCAGTGCAGTGGGCGCTCTGCCCCGTACAGAGGGGAACCCTGTGCAACTGCAAGTCTGAAGCGGCCTTCACACGGCTCTGCAGAAGCATAAGCGCAAAAGCTCGGATCCCAAAATGACCACCCACGCCCCTGGGCTGCTGCCTCCACGGCATGGCTTTTCCGCTCACAGAGGAGGGAAAGCTGATTTTCGTACATTTCCCCTCCTGCTGCAGGCTCCCGATGCAACACACGCAGAGACACTTGACTGAAAAGAGCAGAACTTCCAAGAGCAAAGAGGGCTGCGGTGAAAGAGGAGCAGGCAAGGGGGTCGCCTTCCTCTAGTGCAACACGGCTGGTGCCGCTTCGGCTCCAAGGCCATGAGCGTTTCTCCAGCAAACCACAAGGCATCTTGAGGTTACGAAGAGAGCGAGAGAAGACAGCCAGAAACACTCACGCCTCTAGAGGCCACCTGCTCTACCGCATTCCTGGTGCCAGCCAGCCGGCCGGCCGGCCATGATCACAAAGATGCGATCCAGCAGATTCCACTTTTAAGTAGCACAATGGATCGGCCTGCTCCCCCGAGCCTCCGCAACCAAGCGTGCGGCCTCTGCGGCCTCTGCAGCCTCCTCAGCCCACGAGGAGCACCCGGCTCCTCATTCACACGTCAGCCAAAGCGCTTCATCTCTGCCAGAGGAACAACGCCACCTCCTTCCGCACAACCAGAGACCAAAGGAAGATAAGAATACTCAAATCCGGCAAGGGGCGCAATGTTCCCTCTAAGCTGTGGAGTCTTGTGAGCAAAAAATTCTACTTTGTGAGCCTCCGGCATTAAAGTTGTGAGTGAGCAATTTGGCTACTGGATAAATTAGTTTGCTCTGGAACCCTCCTTCCTGAGCTGAGACAAATATGTGTGAGCCGGAGGCTAAAAAACTGTGCGCTAGCTCATGCAGACTCAGCTTAGAGGGAACACTGGCTGTCAGCATTCAAAGAACTTTGTATTTATCATCAATCCCATCAGCACTTACCACGACTGACCCACCACCCTGCCAGGGCCTAAGAGACTGCCTTGCCTAAGACCACCCAGTGAGCTTCTGCAGGCCAGATTCCAACCAGTGACCCCCTCAGATCTCCCAATTCTACAGCATGCTGTGCTGAGGGTATAAGTAGCAGCAATGCCCCTATATAAATCAATGGTGAGACCTCATTTGGAACACTGTG
This sequence comes from Gekko japonicus, assembly GCF_001447785.1. Lineage (NCBI taxonomy): Eukaryota > Metazoa > Chordata > Lepidosauria > Squamata > Gekkonidae > Gekko > Gekko japonicus. The sequence continues at coordinate 217,035 of NW_015174917.1, forward strand.
TGCAGTTCCGGTCACCACACCTTAAAAAGGATATTATAGCTTTGGGAAAAGTGCAGAAAAGGGCAACTCGAATGATAAAAGGGTTGGGACACTTTCCCTATGAGGAAAGGTTAAAGCTCTTAGGACTCTTTCGCTTGGAGAAACGACGACTGAGGGGTGACATGATTGAGGTTTATAAGATTATGCATGGGAAAGAGCAGGTAGAGAAAGAGGTACTTTTCTCCCTTTCTCACAATACAAGAACTCCTTGTGGGCACTCCATGAAATTGCTGAGCGGTTGGGGTTAGAACGGATAGAAGGAAGTCCTTCTTCACCCAAAGAGTGATTAACACATGGAATTCACTGCCGCAGGAAGTGGTGGCGGCTACAGGCATGGACGGCTTCAAAAGGGAATTAGATAGGCATATGGAGCAGAGGTCCATCAGTGGCTATTAGCCACAAGGTATAGATAGGGGCTCTGGGGCAAGGGATGCTCTGTCTTCTTGGTGCTTTGGGGGGGGTCAACAGTGGGAGGGTCCTGGCCCCACTGGTGGACCTCCTGATGGCCCCTGGTATTTCTGGCCACTGTGTGATAAAGAGTGTTGGACTGGATGGGCCTTTGGCCTGATCCAACATGGGCATCTCTTATGTTCTTATGTATGTAATGAGTAGCAATCAGGATCCCTGATTTATGACACCAGGCCCTGTCCGCCTCTTCCCTCTCCCCCCCCCTTTCTGTAATGTTCTATGCAATAATGAGGAAAGTGGGGTTTTTTTTAATTTCTACTGCATCTGAGGAAGACAGCTGTGACTCATGAATCATACCAGAGAGAATGTTGTTAGCATGCCACCGGACTTCCGTTTTGTTGTCCTCCGTCTCCTTCTAGAGAAAGCAAACACGAAGGAGGAGGAGGAGGAGGAGGAGGAGGAGGAGGAGGAGGAGGAGGAGATTGGATTTATACCCCTCCCTCTTCACTACCAGAAGGC
>NW_015174917.1:218173-218353 GCF_001447785.1 Gekko japonicus
AGATTACAGAGGAATCCCTATGCCCTACCCCTCCCGTTTACTAAATCAGGACTACAGAAGAACATTTACAGTAACGCGCTGGGATGTACTCCCATCTGCAGTCCTGGAAGGAAAATTTAATAAAACTCCTTATGAAGAAAGGATACGTCTCTGTTGAGCAGATGGTATTGAGTCTATAGA
>NW_015174917.1:218520-218659 GCF_001447785.1 Gekko japonicus
AAAGAATCTGCCGTTTAAGAAGTTTTTTATTCCCTCTGGAAGACTTACTCCAAGGATTAATATAAATAAAAGGGTTAAGCAGGGCTGTATTTTGGCCCTTTCCCTTTTCAATCTTTTTAAAATGACTTTGCCCCTTTCC
>NW_015174917.1:220071-225893 GCF_001447785.1 Gekko japonicus
TTCTAAAGTAAAACCTCAGTATTCAGGTTAAACTGCCGTGTTGGCACTTTGTGATAAATATGTGGGTTCTGGGTCGCAGTTTGGGCACTCGGTCTCTAAAAGGTTCGCCATCACTGGCCTAGAGTGCCCTGCTTCCAAGGCAGATAAGTGTGCTCTTCCAAGAGCACACAGACAGACACGGGACAGGAGCCCCGGTGTCCAAGGCAGGTGAAATGAGCCTTCCTGAAGGTCTGGGAGGACATAAATGAGAAATAAAGTCACACTCGTTTTTGACAGCAGGATCCTCCAAGAGCCAAGTTCGTCTAGCAATTTACTCTTTCCCTGCTTCCATAGAGTTTAATGCTGTGCAGTACAGCGTCAGAATTGAGGGTCAGCCCAAGCCGAATTCCAGGGTCAGAGTCAAAGTTCAGTCCAAAGGTCGGTTACCGAGAGAGCAGAGTCCAGTTCAGAGCATCATACAGGAAGCAAGGTCCAAGGTCATTCACGAGTGCAGGGAGGAAGATTCCAGAGTCAAGAGCCAGTCCAAGCGTCACAGGAGCAGAGTTCAGAGCTGCGGTTGCTCAGTCGAGAGTTTGGTGACTTGTTGCTCCCACATCGAGCAGTCTAGTCTCCCTTGACTACTGCTCACTGGGCTGGACCCCACAATCTGTCAGCAAAAGGTAATGACAGCTGCAGATCTTTCCCGTGCTCCTCCCTGCAACCCCCAAAAAAGTTTATTCCCAGGGATCACAAGACCTGCATGCTTCAGTTGCCATGGAGGTTGGAAGGCTGCGAGGAGGAAGGGGGCCAAATCGAGGCTGTGCTGATGAGCCAGCAAAAGGCGTTTTTGCCCCCTCTCACAACCCCAGGAACAAACTTTCCCAGGACTGGAAGGGGCCGTGGTAAAGTTCTGCGATCCTAGTATTCATGGAACGCAGGAACCAACCCTATTAGCAGACGACACCGATAGAGACGAAGCTATGAGAACCAAAGTAGGCAAACCAAATTTCACAACTTTGTTAACTTTAGAGAGAAGCCCCTATCTTCTTTTGATGGAATCTCCTCTACTTTGCTCAAGTTCAAAGATGGGGCATCTATTTGGCTGGGTGACAAGACAGGCACTACAATCCATCGTGCATAAACTGGGGGACAATGAATGGAATCCCATAATGGAAGAGTGCATTTTATTTTATCCACCTGTATACAAAACTGGTAACAATTCAGCCTGCATGAGCAGATGTTGCTTACTGCTCGAAGTGGGAGCTGGTGTGTGTGTGTGTGTGTATGACAGCATCCACCTTGATCTGTAGACCCTCCAACATGTTAAGAGGGCCACCAATCAGCTCTTCTGAGACCCGTTTTTGTACTCTGAAGCACAACGTCAAAGGGTGTATGCACTGAGAATCTGAACTCAGTCTCTCCTTCAAAACATGGAATTCACACTCTTGCAACATTCTGCCTGTTCACTAAACACACTTACTAGAGGAAGAGAAGACAGATTCTGTTGAAATGGCAGAGTGGAAAACCACCTCTGTAGCAAACCATGCACATTCCTTTGCATCTGCAAAAGTTAGCGTATCAATAGTTTTTAAGGCCTTTTGGTTTGTTTCTTAAATGTAAACAATGTAAGGGATGTGCACACTATATTATTATTTCATTTAATTCATTTCCACATAAAGCCTGGAGCTGGTTTCAATGTAACATTTAATCCACACCTGATTCCCATTTTTCCTAATCAAATATTCCTATGTATTTATTTATTATTTATTTTATTTCATTTATACCCCGCCCTCCCTGCACGCGGGCTCAGGGCAGCTTACACAGGCACAAAACTGCGATAAAAATACAAGAAGTAAAAACAATAAAGGCACAAGTGCAGTAAAAGTCGTTAAAACAGTTTAGGCAAAAATGCACATCACACAGGATACATAATGACTACAATAAAAAAGGTAAAGGTTCCCTTGCTCGAAAGCCAGTCGACGCCGTCTCTAGGGTTGCGGTGCTCATCTCCGTTTCCAAGCCGAAGAGCCAGCGCTGTCCGAAGAAGTTTCCGTGGTCATGTGACCGGCATGACTAAACACCAAGGCGCACGGAACGACTACAATACTTACTCCCTATTGCATATCCCAATGGGGTCAAAAAAAGGGGGGGGCGCCATGGGAAGGGGGAAATCAGTGAAACTGCCAGTTTAGTCTGGATCCAACCTACTACACTCAGTCTGGAGTAACAGATAACATTCTGGAAAACTTTCTAGATTTCAGTTTTCCCAGAAGAAGACCTTGTCATCACTGGCCACAAGCGAGCAAGTCTCTACACCACACATTTATTTGAAAATGAAGGGTTGGATCCTGTCGATCTCTTCCCCCAGTGCAAGGCATTACAATCAACAGAACAAATCTGCCAGGTCCAAATACTGACACTACTAACAACCAGACCTCTTGCTCGAAATCCTACAAGGCACGCCACTGATCCAACAGCCAGGGAGTTACGGGGCTGGCTGCTCCCTCTGTCCGGCCACTTTACTGGAGAGAGCCTGAAGCTTTAAGAACAAGCTGCTATTGCAGACCTTTACTGCAGAGCTGCAGTGGCTCAAGTGGTTAAGACGCTGAACTGCAGGCTGTGGAAGGTCAGTAGTTCAGCAGTTCGAGACCTGGGTGCCGCATGACGGAGTCCGACTCTAGGGTTGCGGTGCTCATCTCTGTTTCCAAGCCGAAGAGCCAGCGCTGTCCGAAGACATTTCCGTGGTCACGTGGCCGGCATGACTAAACACCAAGGCGCACGGAAGGCTGTTAACTTCCCACCGAAGCGGTACCTATTTATCTACTTGCCATCATGGGCAACTATCAGCAGTAATATCAACGGTAAGCCCTCCAAAACAACATAACCCTCTCTGAGAACACCAGCAGTGAAGGGTCCCTCCAGCTGTCCCTTCCGGGGTGTGGGCAGGTCACAACCAAGATGGCCGAAGCTCTACATAGAAAGGCCGCATGCACCACAAGCAGCGGCCCAGCTGGCACAAACCTGCATGATTCACAGTGCGGCCCACTGAGGTTCTTCTGGAAAAGTGCTAATTTAAAATAAGTGTGGCCTTTTATTTAATACTCCGCACTCCAGAGCACCCACTTCGATGTCACCATCTTAACTACTTTATAACGAAAGGCTTTCCAACTGAAGAAGAGATTGAAGAGATTGGATTCATACCCCATGGCCCTTCACTACCCGAAGGAGTTTCAGAGCGGCTCACAGAATCCTTTCCCTTCCCCTCCCCACAACAGACACCCCCTGGGAGGTGGGTGGGGCTGAGAGAGCCCTCTCGAGAACTGCCCTTGAGAGAACAGCTCTGAGAGAACTTGTGACTGTCCCAAGGTCAGCAGCTACATGTGGAGGAGGCGTGGGGGATCAAGCCTGCTTCTTCCAGAGTAGAGTCCGTGCTCTTAACCACTACACCAAACTGGTTAAACTGGCTCTCCTCACAAGGAGATCCTGTAGCCCTCTCAAATGTACCTCTAAGCCCCCTCACCACATTCTCAGGTCTTGCCACCCCATTTTGCTCTGTGCGAGCAAACAAACGATGCTGACGTAGCATGAATGTTTACAACATTTTTATGCAAAATAAGGCTGCAGGAAACGCCACTTGAATCTGGGCTCTCTCATTCCCAGCCCAGGGCTTTGTAAACTCCTCTCGGCTTTCTGTGACACTGTGCCCCCAAAGGGCAATACTGCTCCCCTGGCACAGGCCTATTCAGCCATGAGACTCCAGGATGGGGCTGCAGAAGGTCGTCCGGCACCCACCCTGGCACAGAAGCCTCCGCAAGCAAGCACGCCACACACCCGGGGGCCCAAGGGCGAGTTGCCATTTGCTGCCCTGGCACTTCGTTCCACCCACGCCCAGGTTCAGAAGGAAGTCCGAGGGAAGACCCGACAATTCTTACGACGGCGGCATCTCGTTCAGGCAGTGACTGCTGTGCCCCCCCCCTCCTCCAAAGACACATGCAGAGATGAGAGGCATTTTCCTTCTGTGCAACTTTGGGAGGTTACAGTAAATGTTTTATTATGACATATTCTAGGGTTGTAATGCTTCCTTCTGACCCCACCCCAGGACAACTTCAGTGAGAACCACAAGCTATTTGCAGCAAGTGTCCCCAATACGGTGCCCGTGGGCACCATTAAGTGTTTTTTAAAAGTGGGAGGGGCCAGGTGGGGCATTTTGCCCAGCAGGACTTCTGACTGGCTGAGCAGAAGTCAAAAAAAAGGAAGAAGAAGAAGTTGTCCTGATTTGGCAGCAGCTGCCACCACAGCAGGAGGATTTCCACTGTGTGACTGAAGGACAGCTTTGGGCATGCAAGGAGATATTTTCAAACAATCTGTCCATGATGAAAAGCACTCCTTCGAACAGAGCTTCCGCCTGAAATGTTGAAGAGTCACTATTAGCGTTGTGCATAACCTCAGTCCCTGACGTTTTCTGGTTGGCCCCGCCTCCTCTGGCAGACATTTTGCGGGTCCTCTACAGCTGCCAATTTTGTGGTTGCCCCTGCCTCCCTGCATCAGAATTACACAGGTGCCCCTGCAGGCTCAGGAAAGGCTGAGCATCCTTCTAGAGATGTGAAGGCCCGGAAAAAACCCGGAAATTTTTTTTTTGGGGGGGACATTTTTTTCCTGAAGCCTTTTTGTTTTTTTCCGAAAAATTGGAAAAATTGAAAAAAGAAAAGGGAAAAAAATGATTATGGAACGTTTTATTTTATTTATTTATTTTAAATTAAAAAATTTTATTGAAGTTGAAGATGTTATACATATGACATAGTAAGCATGAATAACTTCATTTTTGACATTGTAATACAAAGCATGAAGAGTAACAAATATATTACCACAATAACTAGAAACAAGGTAAATATCCACTAAAGTCAAACAGTTTACAAATAATATAAATCTTTCAGAAAATATGAGTGTACCTTGGAGTAATTAGAATAGGTTGAAGTTTGAAGTGAGTCAAAATAGTACGCTTATATACATTAGTGTCTCACTTAATTAACATATTCAGTTTTGAATATTGCGAGATATCAATTTGAGCTGACTGATTTAGCTTGCCTTCTTACGACCTTCAGAACCATTTAATATAATCTTTCCATGGGGGTGGTATGAATTGTTCTTTTTCTAAAAAGTTGAGGATTGGGAACCACTTTGCACTGAATTTTTTGTCTTGTATTCCTGTTTTAGCAGTGGCACATTTTCCAGTGATACTTTCCATTATGTACTGATCCCAGAGTTTCTGGAACCATGTCTGTGTGGTGGGTGGGTGTGAATTTTTCCAATACGAGGCTATTGAAGTTCTTGCTGCATAGAGCATTGTTTTAAGTATACTTTTATGATGATGTTGGTCAATAACATCCGGCCAAAGGTCCAACATCAAATTTTCAGGAGTGTATGATAATTCAATGTCAAGAATTTGCTTTATTTTCTGCAGGACATCATTCCAAAAGGGTTTTATTCTATCGCATTGCCACCAGCAATGTGCGAAGGTCCCGGTGACATTCCCTGGTTTTTTTCCGAATTTCAAAATTTCCGGAAATTTTACATCTCTAATCCTTGCACAGTTTATGGATAAAAAGAACGATCAAGGCGGCCTCGGAAACAGGACTCTTGCCCCCAATGAGTAAAGCACAGCCACCGCGGCATCTGCCGCTTACCGCCACGGAACAAGAGTCTGCCATGACGGCTGTTGGATCAACTGGAGAGGCCGGGGACCGCACCGGAGACCTTCTGCCCAACGTGCGGTCCACCCCTGAGCCACGGCCCCTTCCCTAAAAGGGGCAGAGATCTTCCCTGCAAACTGGGCAGGGGTTGCT
>NW_015174917.1:225948-234173 GCF_001447785.1 Gekko japonicus
GGCAGCTGCACAGCCACCCCGCGCCCCCTCCTCTACCGATCGCTCCAAGCCACGTTCTGATCCGTTGCCACAAGTGTAAGAAACGAGGACTTCCCCTTTGGAGCCCAGGGCCCCTGAGGGCGTGCCTCCACCCTGGCCAACCTGCTGCCCAAAATGCCTCCCTTCCCGTACCTTTCCGGAAACAAAGCTGGCCGGGACCTCCCTCAAAGGTGTTCCGGGGACCTTTCTTCGGCTTCCAACCAGGGGCAGCCAAGCACGTTTTTAACCACGATCTGCAGGTGGTTCTTGTACCTTCAACTTTGAACTGTCACCTCGACAACCAGCAAGGGTGCAAAAAGCAGCACACACAGACATGCTACAGAAATCCCTTCCACGCCATGAGCAGCAGCAGCTGCCATTCCCGGGTTTCTTCGGTGAAACTGCAAGGGCCAGAAACTTGTCCAGTTACGAATGGACCGCCGGGTCTTCAGGGAGCGACGGCAACCACACAGCCTCACTAAGCCCAAAAGGCAGAATAGGCGAACCCAAGGAGCGCATGGGAAAGCAGGTCCTCCGGACACATCATTTATCTGCAGGAGCCAGTGACAGTTCCGGCACACGTTTTCTCTCTCTCCAGGACATGGGGACGGGGATGCATCATAGGGTCGGGGGAGGCAAGCAAGGAGCGGTGGTACCCTTCCCAGCTAATACAGTGATATAGTAGTTCATCAAAAGATGTACTTAGTCAGGTTACAAAGTTTGAGTCCAGGGGCGGCACCTTTAAAACCAACAAAGTTTAATTCTGGGTATAAGCTTTTTTGCGCATGAACTTTGTTCTATTGCTTCAGACCAACGCGGCGACCCACCTGTGCCTAGGAAAAGGGTACTTTCTTGTTCTCTACAGAACAAGGCCAGGTGTGCTGCTTCAGGGTTCCCAACCGCCCCCCTTAGCCACCAGCTGACAGGACGGAGCTCCTCTGCTCTGCCCCACACCCAACAACCAGAGCAGTCGATGTCAAGGTTGCTCCAGTGCACGCACAAGATCCAGAGTGCAGGGGAAAGAGAGGAGGAGGAGGAGATTGGATTTATACCCTGTCCTTCACTTAAGAGTCTCAGAGGGGCTTACAAGCTCCTTTCCCTTCCCCTCCCCACGACACCCTGTGAGGGAGGTGGGGCTGAGAGAACTCTGAGAGAATTGCCCTTTCAAGGACAGCTCTGACAGAACTATGGCTTGCCCAAGGTCATCCAGCAGCTGCAAGTGAAGGAGTGGGGAAATCAAACCCGGTTCTCCCAGATTAGAGTCCGCGCACTTAACCACTACACCAAACTGGCCAAAGGCTGCTGCACCCAGACACTGCTACAAGTAAATCTTATTTACTGAAAATCTTTAAAAGTTTTAAACGGAGGGTTTGCCAGTGAGTGGTACAAATATCACGTGCTTGCTATGCGTATGTGATTCCCCAGCAACCTCACTGAAAAGCACAACCACAATGTCCAAACTCAGGGACCTGGGCAAATCTGACATTTGTTTATTCCCTACAAACTGAGATTCTAAACCATAGTCTAATCCTGGTTCAGAACCCACACCTGTGACGGGTAGATGAACGGCAATCGATCCGGGCGCTTGCATTCGGATGCTGTGGGGCGCTAAAGCTGGTCAAACCTGGAAGGCTCAAATCCAGTGCCATTTTCTAAGCAGGGCAGGGCGGGGGGGAGCAGAGGGAACAGGCTAACACAGTAAGGAAGCTGCAGCCATGCCCCACTTACAAACCTCTGTGTGTCTCGTCCCCACCTTCTGCAGTATATGTCAGTCAAATTCTTGCATATCATAACGCAAAAAAAAACAACCCTCTTTTTTGTTCTGGCTGGGGCAGAAGTAATTGTGTTTCAGAATCCAAACACCCAGAGCCAGAAGGCACACTTTCACATGCAGTGAAAATATCTGCTTTAATAATAGTTGCATATTCCGTTTGTACCTGGGGTGTTCTTGCATTCCAAGAATCTCTCTCTCTCTCTCTCTTCCCCCCTTTGTGGTGTCAGGAAGGGCAGGTACTGTCCAGAGCATTTACAAATGCTTCCCCGAAGAGCTATTTCCTTGGGGGAAACTTATAGGGTATTTTTTACACCAAATACATTGACTGTACTAGGATAAAAAAGCACCCTTAAATGGCAAAACTGAGTAGATTTCTGTCACTGTTTTCCTTTTGCTTTTTTTTTTTCCTTTTCCTTTTTTATAGAAAGAAAACAGTGGCTGTACTCCAGGGGCCTTGTTTAGTAACATTCAGATAACAATGTCCTAAAGAAGAAAAAGTGATAGAGCCTACGCATTCTGCCAAAAGAAAGTGCAACCAGGATAGGAAAATTCACCCCCAACATTATCTTCAGGGTTGTAATCCAGGAAATTTTATTTGTAACCAGCAACAAATTCAGCAACAAATCAAGAGACATTGCAGAAACTACTGAAGTCACAGATTTTAAACCAAAATTCAATCTCCTGCAAGATTTAAATGCTTACACCAATCAGGCACTTGCTCATTACTTTGTTTAATGTTTGAGCCTTGTCAAATGTGTTCATACTACAAGGTCAGGGCAGGCTCAGGACTAAATATGGGACACCCTTTACTTAAAGATACGGTGTTGCCAGGGGCACTGCCTTTTCCTCTTGGGTAGCCCCCATAGCAAGGGCACCCCACTTCTAACCCGACCCAGAGACCCACAGAAACTCAGGCCAAGGAAGGCACTCCTGGTTCTCAGACACAGAGCTAGCCACAGCTCTGAAAAAGAGGTCTCCATTTTCAGGTGACGGGCAACCTCAGAGCAAGCCGCCGGTCTTCCCCCTCCACCCAGCAGAGATGATGCTTATGGAATAACAATGGGCTCCATCAGGTAAAGTATCTACATTTCTAAAATCTTTTCAGAGGCCACCTGGCAGATAACTCTGTCTCCAGTAATCCTTTGTCTGAATTCTTTGTCTTTCCTGCTCTGTCCCTCAAGATAGGCTCTTGGAAGTCCTGGGAAGGAGAAGAAGGATTGTCCATGTGAGAGGGAAGGGGAGAGCGCATGAAACTCTGTCTCATTTCTGGTTTCCAAGGTATAATTTAGGCAACATGACATGACATGACAACAGTCCTTGTGTCTTATGTGGCACAGTAGGTATATCCCACTGTCTTAACATCCGAACTGTGTTAGCTTGAGCCCCACGCTGATGTGAGCAGCCAGCCTGTTGTCCCCAGTTCATCGTCCACCCAGCAATTCGAAAGCTTCGGCGAGTAGATAAAGTGGGAACCACTCCTTAGAGAGGGTGGGCACACCAATCTCCCTTGTGGGAGGGTGTTAGCTGACGGTCGGGATGTCCTAGTTGAGGTTCAGAAAAAGGCGGAAGAACTTCTTGGCTACAAGAATCCCTGCAGTGGATGTTTCCGGCCAGGCGGTGGCAGTGTGGCGATTTGACATATGGGTCCTGAAGCCTGGTCGACAAGCAGCCGTTCGGAAAATGACTGAGCCAAGCCAGAAGACGTTTACGCCGTGCAGTGACAGTTGTCTTCCCTATCCCCTATGAACATTGTTAGCCCCCTGTCTAAAATGTGTAACTGTAGATCGCTTTGAGCCCACTGGGGAAAGCGATTAATATATTGAAAGTATTATTATCTATCATTTAACTTGTGCTCCCCCCCATAAAGCTTGCAATTTAGTCTCAACGTTTATTTATGGAAGGAAAAGAAATTACCATATATTGACTTTTCCCTGTCATCTTCTCCAAGTAAAGCTCTCTTGTGAATAAGCATTTGGATGATCACATTCATATTTTATCACAGTCGAAAGGAGGTTCTTTTTTTTTAAAGAGTGGATCAAAAGACAGTTAATTTTAGAACATCACTTATGAGACTGTCTCATCATAGAGGGCCATCAATGGGCTCCAGTCACGGTTACTTAAGGAGACCTCCGATACACGGACAATAAACATCTGAATAGGAAAGCTAGGAACCAGCATCAGGGGAAGGCCTTGGCCTCTACACCCTGTTGGTTGCTAGCCCCCTGTTAGGAGCAGGGGATCCCCTAATTTGGTGGGCCAAATCGCTCACTCACAACTTTAATGCCAGTAGCTCACAAAGAAGAATTTTCGCTCACAAAACTGCACAGCTTAGAGGAAGCATTGGTCAGATGTCGTGTGAAATGGAATGGTGGACCAGGTGAACCACTGGTCTGACCCAGCAGGGCTTATGTTCTTAAACAAGAGAGGAAGGTCATAATTGATGATGCCAGTTTGGTGTAGTTGTTGAGTGCGCGGACTCTAATCTGGGAGAACCGGGTTTGATTCCCCACTCCTCCACTTGCACCTGGCTGAATGACCTCGGGCAAGCCAGAGTTCTGATAAGAGCTGTCCTTGAAAAAGAGCAGTTTCTGTCAAGAGCTCTCTCAGCCCCTCCTAACCTCACAGGGACGGGAAGGGGAAGGAGTTTGTAAGCAGCTCTGAGACTCCGAGTGAAGGGCGGGGTATAAATCCAATCTCTTCCTCTTCTTCTTCTTCTTCTATTTAGTTTTTGCAGGCTTTAGAGGTAGGACTGGGCATTTTGACGACTCTCATAAGTCACAAAGGGGCTTGGGAGAACTTGAATGTTTTTAAAGAGTTAGCTTGGATTTTGCTTGTGCCTAGGCATGAGGGAGGGAGGGAGGGAGGGAGGGAAGGAAGGCGGCAGGGTACAGTCCAGGCTCATCAGGCTGGGTCAGTACTCGGATGGGAGACCATCACGGAAGACTCCGAAGCGGAAGGCAACGGCCGACCACCCCGGCTGCTCACTTGCCTCGAGAGCCCCTCGCTGGGCTGCTGTGGGCCGGCTGCAGCTGGGGAGCCCCGGCCAACACCGTCGTGACTTAAGAAACTGAGGAATGCTCAGGATGGTTCTTTCCCCCCCCCTTTTCTGGATTCACAATGTCAATTTCCTCCCTTTCATTTTTGGATTTATTCTAAATGCCAAGCGGAGCCGTTAATGTTAACACACCTGATCTTTCGAGGGAGCAAGGAAGAGGCAGCGGTTTCCTGCATTTTTACTTCAGAATGAGGATCCCTGAGCAAGTAGCCGGCTTCTTAATTTGTCAGCAAATGGAATGGACGTGCCGTGGTCATGCTTGTCAAATCTGAAGGTCACAAAATGAGTCTTTGAACCCAGGGAACTTGTAAATGGACTTTGTTCTTAACTATTATAGCATGCTTATGTGAACCTATGTCGTTCTGTACTGAACAAAGGGAGAAAACCCATTGTTAAACTTCTCATTCGGTGACATTATAAACAAAACCCATCTTTCTTTAAACTTGTTGTTGTTCAGTCGCACAGTCGAGTCCGACTCTCCGCAACCCCATGGACAAGATCTCGCCAGGCCTCCCTGTCTTCCGCCGTCCTCTGAAGTTGGCTCAATTTCATGTTCGTTGCGTCGATGAAACTGTCTCACCATCTCATCCTTTGCCGTCCCCGTCTTCTTCGACCGTCAATCTTTCCCAGCATCAGGGTCTTCTCCAGTGAGTGCTCCCTTCTCATTGGGTGGCCAAAGTATTTGAGCTTCAGTTTCATTATCTGGCCTTCCAGGGAACAGTCAGGGTTGATTTCTTTGAGGATTGACTGATTTGTTCTTCTTGCAGTCCAAGGGACTCTCAAGAGTCTTCTCCAGCACCATAGTTCAAAAGAATCTATTCTTCGGCGCTCGGCCTTCCTTATAGTCCAACTCTCGCAGCCATACATGACTACTGGGAATACCATTGCTTTGACCATGTGGACTTTTGTTGGCAGGGTGATGTCTCTACTTTTTATCATGCTGTTGAGGTTCGCCATCGCTTTCCTCCCAAGGAGCAGGCGTCTTTTAATTTCATGGCTGCAGTCACAGTCTGCGGTGATCTGGGATCCCAGGAACATGAAGTCTGTCACTACTTCCACGACTTCCCCTTCTATTTGCCAAGGAGTGATGGGGCCGGATGCCTTTAAATCTTCTTGATTTATACTTCTACTTTGAGACGCAATTTTGGACATGAGAGCAATTCTCCACACTTGCATAATGCAATCATTGACATCAGAGGCTCCCAAGCAGTCCCAACAGAAGGGGGTCCCTGATATTTGTAGCTGTTAACAAGCTCATGATGAGCTCTTGAACAGAGGCGGGGAGCACCACCTTTAACGCAACCTAATAAAGCAGCCATGCATTTGGGGTCCTTTTGCTGGTGGTTTCACCACACCAGCTTCCTCAAAGGACCTGCTCCTTCTTCTTGTCTAGGGCATATAGGTTTTTTTAATTTTTATTTTTAAATTTGATTTCATTAGATCTATATACCACCCCCCCCCAGATGGGCTCAGGGTGGTGCCCAACAGTTAAGTAATACAATTAGAGCAATATTAAAACAACAATTTGCACATAAAATATCATAAAATACCGTGTAACTATAGCAGTCGTCAGATGACCAATCAGAATCCAGCCACTGGTGGACAATTGGCCAGAAAAAGCTGGGCAAAAAAGCAAGGGCCAGAGAAGCTGGGGTGGGGGGGGAGAAGGACGCCCGCTGCCTCCACCAAATGCCCGGCGGAAGAGCTCCGTCTTGCAGGCCCTGCGGAACTGTAATGAGTCCCACAGGGCCCTGATCTCACACGGGAGCTCATTCCACCAGTCAGGGGCCGAGGCTAGCCGGACGTCCCTGGGGCCGGGAACCACTAGCAGATGTTGATTTGTGGACCGCAGTACCCTCCGGGGCTCCTATGGGGAGAGGCAGCCTCGAAGGTATGCTGGCCCCTGGCCCCATATAGGGCTTTAAAGGTAAGCACCAGCACCTTGAAACGGATGCGGAATTCAATAGGTAGCCAGTGCAGTTCGCGCAGCACCGGGTGGATACGAGCCCGCACAGGCGTCGCCGTCAACACCCTCGCTGCCGCGTTCTGCACTAGCTGCAACTTCCGGAGCAGAGACACATAGAGAGAGTTACTATAATCCAGACTGGAAGTGGCCATCGCATGGGTCACTGTCGCTAAGTCTTGGGGAGTAAGATATGGGGCTGTCTGATCCGCCTCCGACAGGAAAAGGCAGACCTGGCAGTGGTGGTGAGCTGGGTCTCCACGGAAAGGGAGATATCCAGGAACACCCCCAGACTCTTCGCCCTCGACGTAGGCACCCATGGAGCCCCATCAAAGGTTGGGGGCCTGATCCCCCGGCCCAATCCCCCCACGACTCAGGTGCAGGACCTCCGTCTTAGATGGATTTAACTTCAGTCAACTCTGTCGTGACCATCCAGCCATGGCCTGTAACGCCTCGTCAAGATGTTCTGGGGTGGTGTCCGGGCGGCCGTCCATCAGTAGATAGAGCTGGGTGCAATCCGCGTACTGGTGACAACCCAGCCCATATCTCTGGATAATCTGGGTGAGGGGGCGCATATAGATATTGAACAGCATGGGGGAGAGGATCGCACCCTGTGGGACATCACATTCTAGTGGGTGCCACTGGGATAGTCCCCCCAAGTGCCACCCTCTGTCCCTGACCCTGGAGAAAGGAGACTAGCCATTGCAAGGCAAATCCCTGTATCCCAGTGTCGGCGAGGTGGTGGGTTAACACCTCATGGTCAACCATGTCGAACGCTGCTGATAGTTCGAGCAGAATCAGCAGCGCTGAACTGCCTTGGTCCAAATGTCTCCAGAGGTCATCCACCAGCATGACCAGCACTGTCTCCATCCCATGGGCAGGGCGGAAGCCGGACTGGAAGGGATCCAGGACCTTAGCTTCATCCAAGAACACCTGAAGTTGTGTTGCCACTGCCCTCTCTACCACCTTACCCAGGAATGGTAGATTAAACACTGGGCGGTAGTTAGGTAGTTTCTTAAGGAGAGGACAGACTACTGCCTCCTTGAATTCCTTTGGGAAGGTCCACGTTGAAAGGGACAGATTAATAATCTCCCTTAACCAGGCACGATGGACAGGGATCCAGGAGGCAGCCAGATCCCTGGCTTAACAGCTATCAGGATCTTGTCGACTTCGTCCTGGGAGAGCAGACTGAAGTGGTCCAGAACTGGACCTGAAGATGGTCAATAAGAACACCTGAAGTTGTATTGCCACTGCCCTCTCTTACCACCTTACCCAGCTAGCAGGAGTGAGCTGACAGTGTCATTCTAAACAGAGTTACACCCACCGACTTGCTTGTTCACGCTTTTTGGCCTCACAGGAGGATTCAAAGGGGCTTACAGAATTTAAAAAAAAAAACACGACAGAGGCACAAGACA
>NW_015174918.1:0-2031 GCF_001447785.1 Gekko japonicus
CTAAGTATTGGTATTGTTTGGAACAGGAGAGCCAGCACTTTAAATTTAACCCGGTGACTAATGGGCAGCCAGTGGAGTAGAGTCTGTAAAACGGGAGTAATATGTATGCTCTGTTCAAATCTGCAACAATTGGAGTTTCCAAACTGATTTTAAGGGGAGACCAATGTACTGTGCATGACAGTAGTCTAGTCTTGATCCAAGCAATGCTCCCTCTAAACTGTGGAGTCTTGTCAGCAAAAATTCTACTTTGTGAGCTACTGGCATTAAACTTGTGAGCGAGCAATTTGGTTCCCGCCGGTGTTCCCTCTAAGCTGAGTTCGTGTGAGCTAGCTCACAGTTTCTTAGCCTCCAGCTCACACATTTTTGCCTTAGCTCACGAAGGATGGCTCCAGAGCAAACTAATATATGCAGTAGTCAAATTGCTTGCTCACAACTTTAATGCCAGTAGCTCACAAAGTAGAATTTCTGCTCACAAGACTCCACAGCTTAGGGGGAGCATTAGTTTGCTCTGGAGCCATCCTTTCTGAGTTAAGACAAAAATGTGTGAGCCAGAGGCTAAAAACCTGTGAGCTGGCTCACACTAACTCAGCTTAGAGGTTAGGGAGCTCAGATCAAGGTTAGGGAGCTTTCAAGATGATTAAAAATCTTCTAGACAACCGGTCGCCTCCCTGCATACCTGTTATCACAAGCACAGAACTATACAAGGAGGTGGACAGGGAAGATCGCGATGTTTGACACAATAAGACGTTCCTTAGTAACTCATGAATCTGCTGCATGTTTCTTTCTATGGTTTTGGACGGACACAGGACACAATCTTTTGTTATAGGGGTTTTCAGCCTCTACCCCAGGGCTATTTTTGGGCAGGAACGCACAGGAACAGAGTTCCGGCTGGCTCCTGAGTTGGCCACGCCCAGCAGGAACTCATTAACATAATAGGCCACACCCAACAGCAGAAACTCATTAGGATTGCAAAGAAGTTACTGATACAAATAAACCCAGGGTTTTGACAACAAACAAAGTAAACAGAATAAGAAGCAGAAGGTGAGTGTGGTAACATGGGGTGTGGCCTAATAGGCTAATGAGCTGTGATGTCAGGGTGCGGCTTAATATGCTAATGAGTTTCTGCTGTTGGGTGTGATCTATTATGCTAATGAGTTCCTGCTGGGCTTTTTCTACAACCCCCCCCTGCTCTACCCTATCTGTGTGCGCACACAAGAGTTCCCTCTAAGCTGAGTTTGTGTGAGCTAGCTCACAGTTTTTAAGCCTCCAGCTCACACATTCTTGTCTCAGCTCAGGAAGGACGGCCCCGGAGCAAACTGATTTCTGCAATCGCCGAATCGCTCGCTGACAACTTCAATGCCAGTAGCACAAAAAGTAGGATTTTTTACTCACAAGACTCCACAGCTTAGAGGGAGCATTGCTTAGAGGAGAGCCAGTTTGGTGTAGTGGTTAAGTGCACGGACTCTAATCTGGGAAAACCGGGTTTGATTCCCCACTCCTCCACTTGCACCTGCTGATCTGACCTTGGGTCACTCACAAGCTCTGGCACAGCTGTTCCTGAAAGAGCAGTTTGTGTCAGAGTTCTCTCAGCCCTACCCACCTCACAGGGTGTCTGTTGTGGGGAGGGGAAGGGAAAGGAGTTTGTAAGCCGCTCTGAGACTCCGAGTGATGGGTGGGGTATAAATCCAATCTCTCCTCTCTTTCTCTCTCCCCACCCCCCCAAATAAGTTATTTTTCTTTTTTAAAAAAAGCTTGGTTCAGTTTTGTTATGTGCATTATGTTCTTAAATTCTCGTTTTCTTTTCCCATTGCTTTCCTCTAGTAACTTTCCCCTGCCGTTCGACTGGAATGAAAAGGAATTGAGCCCTGTCCCCAAGGAGAGAGGATAGCACACCCACTGTAGAGGCAGAATGTGGAGGTTTTGACAAGACGAGACAATCTATTACCGGTATCTTGAGTCAACATAGGCTGAGAACTGCTGGTCTGCAATAATTCTGTGAATATATTCTGTGAGATCTGGTTCCAAGTTATA
>NW_015174918.1:2141-4451 GCF_001447785.1 Gekko japonicus
TGAACTAGCTCACAGTTTTTTAGCCTCCGGCTCACACATTTTTGTCTCAGCTCAGGAAGGATGTGGCTCCAGAGCAAACTAATTAATGCAGTAGCCAAATTGCTTGCTCACAACTTTAATGCCAGTAGCTCACAAAGGAGAATTTTTGCTCACAAGACTCCACAGCTTAGAGGGAACATTGCTCACAAGACTCCACAGCTTAGAGGGAGCATTGCTTAGAGGAGAGCCAGTTTGGTGTAGTGGTTAAGAGTGGTGGACTCTAATTTGGGAGAGCCGGGTTTGATTCCCCACTCCTCCACCTGCAGCTGCTGGATGACCTGAGAGTTGCGGCGGGCCCTTCCTGGGGCGGAAGCATCGGCGGGATACGACTTTTGTAGCACTGAGAGAGGAGAGGGAGAGAGAGAGGAGCGGCGGTCTGCGATGCCCCGAGAGGGTTTCAGGAGCGTAACCTTCAGGGCATGAGCCACCCATCATTCCGTGTGTTCTCCTCTCTCTCTCTCCCCACCCCCCCAATAAGTTATTTTTCTTCTTTAAAAAAAGCTTGGTTCAGTTTTGTTATGTGCATTCTGTTCTTAGATTCTCGTTTTCTTTTTCCATTGCTTTCCTCTAGTAACTTTCCCCCGCCGTTCGACTGGTATGAAAAGGAATTGAGCCCTGTCCCCAAGGAGAGAGGATAGCACACCCACTGTAGAGGCAGAATGTGGAGGTTTTGACAAGACGAGACAATCTATTACCGGTATCTTGAGTCAACATAGGCTGAGAACTGCTGGTCTGCAATAATTCTGTGAATATATTCTGTGAGATCTGGTTCCAAGTTATACGCCCAGGCGCTTTGATCTGAGAGGAAGATGGGCTGAAGCGCGGCGCGGGCATACCTGGGAAACATGTACGGCTGCACACCTGCTGCAGACGGCTGCATAGGAGATTTCTGCCTTACACCAGCGACATTGTTTTGTCTCGGGAGGTCTAGGGGCACTTTTTGTATGTTGTCTGAGGGCATAGCATAATATCCACACATATGTACTGTGTCATGTTCAAGAGCCATGATTGTTGTGAAGTAGTGCCTGGGAGCATACCAGCGTTCCCTCTAAGCTGAGTTAGTGTGAGCTAGCTCACAGTTTTCTAGCCTCTGGCTCACACGTTTTGTTGTCGCTCAGGAAGGAGGGCTCCAGAGCAAACTCATTCCTGCAGCGGCCATATTGTTCGCTCACAACTTTAATGCCAGCAGCTCACAAAGCAGAGTTTTTGCTCACAAGACTCCACAGCTTAGAGGGGAGCATTGGAGCATACTGACATAAGTAGTAACTGTTGGGTTGTGACCACCAACCTCAATACAGAATTAACGCATTCGCGTGAAATAGAAATAATAGGCAACAGGCTATTGCTTAATTAATTTGTTTTTATTTTAGTACAGAATACATTCATATTGTTGACGGCTTTTCCTTAGCGTTTCCCCCTTCCTTTTGCATACCATACGCTGAGGTTCCCCCTTTATTTTCTCTGAAGGTAAGCTGCGGCAGACATTTTGTAGCCGGCTCCACCTCTTCAAGCTGCCATTTTGTGGTGGCCATTTCGTTGATGTGCCTACCAGGGCTATTTTTGGGCAGGAACGCACAGGAACGGAGTTCCGGCGGGCTCCTGAGTTGGCCACACCCAGCAGGAACTCATTAGCATAATAGGCCACACCCAACAGCAGGAACTCATTAGGATTGGCTTCAGTAGGCGTGTGTGGTCTAACATTCAAAAGAGCCCCTGCTACAAAAAAAGGCCCTGGGTTTTGACAACAAACAAGGTAAACAGAATAAGCAGCATAAGGTGGGTGTGGCTGGATGACCACACTTCTGGCAACAGGGGGCTGCGGCCTAATATGCTAATGAGCTGTGGTGTCAGAGTGTGGCCTATTATGCTAATGAGTCCCTGCTGGGCTTTTTCTACAAAAAAAGCCCTGGTGCCTACCATGCTGAGGCAGAATTCCAAAGGTGCCCATGGGGCTCAAAAATGATGGGGATCCCTGTTCTTAAAAAAACAGGTACTTTTACAAGGTAGACACAGAAGCTCATGTACAGCCACTTAAGGAAGTACACAGAGTGAGCACAAGTGGTATATAAAAAATAGAATGCCATTGGACCGGCACCCCCCTTATTGAGAATATGGTGGGAATGCAGGAATGGCACTGGGTGAGAGTGCAGCTGGCAGAGCTGCCAACCAGCCTCTCTGTCTGCCCTGCGACACTGGTGTGGAAATTTCCCCTCCTTTCCTTCAAGGGCAGAACAATGTCACTGGCAGGGGATAAGAGGGATGGGGTTGCCA
>NW_015174918.1:4795-8809 GCF_001447785.1 Gekko japonicus
GTATCTGTTTTTCGTATGCTTGAGAACTGTTTAGTAAAAGGCAACATTTATTTCATTAAACCTAGCGTGTTGTCTCACTTCCTGGGAAATTAGGAGCGTTTCGTTGGCCAATCTGACCTCTGTATACACGGGAAAAGTACTCACGCCACGCCCACTGTCGTACATAAGTCTGAGTTGGGCATTCGGAACCGTCCTTAGAGGAGTTCCGGTGACAGTGTGGCCTATTATGCTAATGAGTTCCTGCTGGGCTTTTTCTACAAAAAGAGCCCTGTATCAAGTATGCCTGCCAGGGTATGCAAGCAAAATGTTTGTGCTTATCAGGACCAGCACCAGAGCACAGAATAGCATGAGCAAACTGCAGCCACTGCTTCTATAAATTCAAAACCTTTCCCAAGCCAGTGAGTCAGGAAAGTGGCTGATGTCAGTGCTTTGGAACCAGAGGCCTATCAAGACAACTTTCGTGGATGGCAAATGCTGTGTGACTCCATTGAATGGTTGAAGTCCCTATCAGTTACGCCTTGGCTGAGACAGTATCTCCTTCTCTGTCTGACCTCTATGAACTCCAAACCAGATAGCAAGGTATGAATTCTAAGTCATCCTATATTTCATTCCTCCCCCCCCCCCCATTTTCAGATCAAGTTTGGATTAGTTAATATCTGAAAACCCAGTTTGCTGCACAGCATTAGAGCTTACATGTTCCCAGCAGAGCCGCAATGGAAAGAATAAGAAGTCTTTTTGTTTTTAAGACAGGTGTATAAGACCCAGGGTATGACTCAGCTGATTCTTCTTTGGCTGTCTAGACCCAAATTGTAAGTCCTTTACACACGCTCATGCCTCTCCCAACAATTCCTTGAATGTGTTTTGAGTTGCAGCAATTATACAATAAGTTCTACAGTCTATTAAACCTCCCCCCCCCAAAAAAAAACAACCTCAACCATGTTCATTTTTCTAACACATGCTGCTTCAGGAGTCTGTGCAGGACAAGCTGTGGCAAGAAGATGAAGAACATGAAGCTGAAGAAGAAGACGAAGCAGAAGAAGAAAATGATGAAGCAGAAAAAGAAGACAAAGAAGAAGAGCCCAGAGATTTCATACTTATTGTATATGGATGACTTGAAAATGTATGGAAATTCATAATCAGAGACTGATCCTTTACTAAATACAGTTTGAATATTCAGCAAAAGATATAGCAATGGAATTTGGCCTTGACAAGTGTGCAGCATTAGCACTGAATGAAGGAAAGATAGTTGAACAAGAAAAATTCAAAATGCTGAACAACAACAAAATACTGAGCATTGAAGAAAACTACAAATATCTTGGAATTTTGGAAGCTGACGACATCAAGCATAGCCTTGTTAAGCAAAATACAACCAAAAAGTATTACCAAAGAGTTAAAAAAGATATTGCGAACAAAATTAAATAGAGGCAAAACGGTAAAGGCAATTAACGTGTGGGCAGTCTCAGTTCCAAGACACACAGCTGCCATGATTGATTGGAAACAAGCAGAATCAGAAGCCACAAGAAGCAGTGACCTGCGGTACTCGTGGGGAGGGAGAAACTCCATATAGAGGAGGAAGCCGCCGCAGGTGAGCCTGCTCCCCTTCTCCCCTGCCCCTGATGGCGAGGCCCGTGCAGCTCCCAGCCGCTGGGTCCGCCAAACCTTCTCCCCTGCCCCCGACGGCGATGGCGAGGCCCGCGCAGCTTCCAGTTGCCGGGCCCACCAAACCTCTCCCACCTCCCGACCCCGAGCAGCTCACAGCTGCTAGCCCACCAAGCCGTCTCCTTCCCCCCCAGCACTGGCAGTGGCAATGGGACCGTTCCCAGGGCATTCTCTGCGCATGCGCAGGGAACGCTCTTACTTTTGGGAGGATTTAAGTATCCCCTGTATAGTTTTTTAAACTTTTTAGATTTTTCTTCACACCTGGAGATTGCCCCAAGTGTGCAGGAAATCTCTTTGCCCCCCCAAGTGCCCCCGATGTGCGGATTTAGATATCCGCACAGAGGGGGCCCTGAGCCCATCGGAGCCGCCCTGAGCCCATCGGGGAGGGCGGGGTATAAATGCGAAAAATAAATAAAATAAATAAGATTGCAAAACTCACAAGTTAATGATGATGCACCTCTCACTATACCCTAGAAGTGATGTTGATCATCTTTTTGTTGTTGTTGTTCAGTCGCACAGTCGAGTCCGACTCTTCGCGACCCCATGGATCCATCTCCCGCCAGGCCCTCCTGTCTTCCGCCGTCCTCTGAAGTTGGCTCAATTTCATGTTTGTTGCATCGATGACACTGTCTAACCATCTCATCCTTTGCTGTCCCTGTCTTCTTTGACCTTCAATCTTTCCCAGCATCAGGGTCTTCTCCAGTGAGTGCTCCCTTCTCATTGGGTGGCCAAAGTATTTGAGCTTCAGTTTCATTATCTGGCCTTCCAGGGAACAGTCAGGGTTGATTTCTTTTAGGATTGACTGATTTGATCTTTTTGCAGTCCAAGGGACTCTCAAGAGTCTTCTCCAGCACCATCTTTACTTACCGCGAAAATTAGATGGAAGAGGTATCCTGAAAGTTAAACAAGCAGTTGAAGAAGAAAAACGAGCCCTGAATGGCTACACCAAGAAAATCAAAGAGAAGCTTCTAGTTGAAGTGTACAAGGCAGACTTATTTAAGGTTACAGAAACAAAAAAAAAATTACAAAAAGATTGCAATCAAAATCCACTTTGACAACTGGAAGGAAAAGCACTTGCATGGGCAATATTTGAAAGACAGAAAACAAAGTTGATAGTGAAAATACCTGGGAGTGACTTGAAAATGGGCACTTGAAGAAAGAAATGGAAGGACTCATTCTAGCGGCACAAGAGCAGGCCCTCAAAATGAATAGCATGAAAGCCAAGATTCAGAAGACCAGTGATAACAGCAAATGGCAACTTTGTGAGACAAAGGATGAAACAGTCAACCACATGGTCAGTGCCTGCAGTAAAATCACCCAAACTGACTATAAAGAACGTCATGACAGAGTTGCAGCTCTGTTTCACTGGAATCTTTGCAAGACATATGGCTTACCACCAGCCAGAAATTCACGGGAGCACAAACCAGACAAGACCATGGAGAATGATGAACAAAGATTCTTTGGGACTTCTGATTACAAACAGACAAACACCTGGAGCATAACACCCCTGATATCAGACTTGTAGGGGGAAAAGGGGAAATAGGGTTTGGATCACTGACATTAGAATCCCAGGAGACAGCAGAATATAAAAGAAAGAACAGGAGAATATCACAAAATACCAAGACCTACAAATAGTTAGAGTGCCTTTGGAGAAAGGGGTGACCATCATACCAGTTGTCATTGGAGCCTGTGGGGCAGTGCCTAGAAGTCTCAAGAAACACCGGGACATCTTGGGTATTGAGCAAATAGCACCAGCTCAGCCCCAGAAGATAGTGTTGCTTGGAACAACAAGAACCATGTGAAGATACCTCTGCAATTCAAAAGAACTTGGTTAGATCTTGAATTGAAGAGCACCATTTACCAATCAAATATGTGTCTGTGACTCTTCTTCTTCTTCTTCTTCTTCTTCTTCTTCTTCTTCTTCTTCTTCTTCTTCTTCTTCTTCTTCTTCTTCTTCTTCTTCTTCTTCATCATCATCATCATCATCATCATCCCACATCAGACACTGGTGTTCCCAGATCTTTGGCAAAAAAATGGGCTACAGCAGAGGTGTCAAATTCAATTGTAACAAGAACCGGATCTGACATGAATGTCACTTTGTCGAGCCTGGCCAGTTGTGCAAACAAAATGTAATGCCAGGTACAGGAGATATAAACTTTATAAAGGACAAAGTCAAACCCAATTAATGAGATTATATTTTACTCAAAATACAAACATGCTTTAAACATTAACACTCTTAAGACATAATGCCCAGACCCCGTCATCTCTCCCTTATTATAATTGAACAAGTGGAGACCCGCAAGAAACTTGCGGAATGGTTATCCTATTCCTCACACCTTTGCTTCCTCCTGTCTC
>NW_015174918.1:8847-9426 GCF_001447785.1 Gekko japonicus
CCCCCCCCAGCAAGGCAGTTGGAATTTTCAGTTGCATAGAAAGATACAATGCCATACTCCCCACCCTACTGTATTCTGAGGTAAGATATGTCCTCACTCAGAACACATCACTTCCCCTTCAAAAGAAACAAACCCAATAACACAATCATGCCACACCACAAAGACAACAGATCACACCACAAGCAGAATACCACAAGGCAAAAAATGATAGGAAAAGGTGCCAGCAGTCACCCCATTACTGCCACAGAGAGCGCTTCAGAGGATGGTGTGCAGGTCCCAGGTTCATGTTTTAAAAGCAGCCTGGGGAATTATGGACCATTCACACACTTTCAACCTTAACATACCTCATAGAGTAGTTGTGTGGATCATATAAGGGAGAGGAGAATGATGTCAGCTGCTTTGGTTCCCACTGCAGGGAAAGACTGCCCTTTTTGAGGCTGGGCGAGGGGAATGTAAACCTGAAGACAGACAAGCAGATAACGGTAGGCTGATGGTTGCCTGGAAAGGACATAGGGTTGCCAACTCCAGGTTGGAAACTTCCAGGATATTTTGGGGATGAAGCCTGCTGAGGGTGTGGTC
>NW_015174918.1:9788-14404 GCF_001447785.1 Gekko japonicus
GACGGAAGGCCGATGCCTCCGTTGCCCGGCCCTCTACAGAATCCACCCCCCAAACCTCCAGGTATTTCCCTCCTTAGAGCTGGCAACCCTACATTCCCCTCAGTGCCTGTTGGTAGGCAACTAAGCTTGGTCCTGTCACCTACTTTGGCCTTTGGGAGAAAACACATTGGGGCCAATCCTGATAGGGTTGCCAACTCCAGATGGGAAATTCCTGGAGATTTGAGGGATGGAGCCTGAAGAGGGTGAGGTTTGAGGAGGGGTGGGACCTCAGACAGGTACACTGCCATAGACTCCACCCTCCAAACCAGTCAGTCTCACATAGGGAACCATTGTTGCCAATCTCCAGGTGAGGGCTGGAGAGCACTCAGTATTACAACTGCTCTGCAGAAGGGAGGGCAGAAGTCAGCTGAAGTCAAAGGGGCAGATAATGGTAGGTTGGTGGCTAGCTGGGAAGGAGATGGGGTTGCCAACTACATGCTGACAAATTCCTGGGGATTTGAGGGGTGGAGCCTGGAGAGGGTGGGGTTTGCAGAGGGGTGGGACCTCAGACAGGTAGAATGCCATAGACTCCACCCTCCAAACCAGCCATTTTGTCCTGGGTAACAATTGCTGCCAATCTCCAGGTGAGGGCTACAGATTACTCACAATTACAACTGCTCTTCAGGTAGCAGAGATCAGTTCCTCTGGAGAAAACAGTGGACTCTGTCATTATACCCTGCTGAGGTCACCACAGCAAATTGACACTGTTTGCCCAAAGCCAGAGCACTGCCCCAGAGCCTCTTTCTAGATCCCGTTGTATTGTTTTCACAACGGGCTTTACTGCTAGTCTGGCAATAAAGGTAATGACCAGTTGCTCATGTGTTGGATAAGGGCCCTGGATGGGCCAGTTCCAGCCCACGGGCTGTATGTTTGACACCCCTGGGCTATATAGGGACACAAGCTCTTCTGTCGAAAAAACAGAGCAGAGGCCTGATGTGGCAATGGAAGCAGGATCTTGTATAAAGCAATCAGAGCAGGGACCTGATTGGCTACTGAAACACCAGCAATTTCAAAAAAAGGGGGGGAGGGTTCTCATGAACAAAACAGAATCATCATGCAAAAAATGAGAAATAGGGTTTGGATTGTTGACATTGCAATCCTAGGAGAGAGCAGAAAAGAAGACAAAGAACAGGAGCAAGTAACACCAGCTCAGCTCCAGAAGACAGTGTTGTTTGGGACAGCAAGATTCCTAGGGGCTGCCAGCCTCCAGGTGGGCATATTAGAAGAGTGTGTTTTGTTCTAACACGGTGTTTCTTTACGTCTGTCTAACTTTGCCATGTTTCCCGTGTGTTTGTTGCTGAGCCTCCAGGTGGGGCCTGGGAATCTCCCGCTTTTACAACTGATCTCCAGCTGACGGAGATCAGCTCCCCTGGAGAAAATGGCTGCTTTGGAGGGTGGACTCTATGGGATTGTACTATGTTGAGGCCCCTCCCCTCCCCAAACCCCACCCTCCACTGGCTCCACCCCCAAAGTCTCCAGGTATTTTCCAACACAGACCTGGCAACCCTAAAGAATCCTGCAAAGATACCCCTGCAATTCCCAAGAACTTGGCTAGATCTTGAGTTGCGGAACACCATCTACCAGTCAAATGTTTGACTGTGACAATTCATAATAATATTAATAACTACTACTACTACGGCAGGCAGTGTGCTTACCACCAGTGTGTGCCTGATCTCAGCGCAGAGCAACTTCACACAATTGCCAGCCCCCCCCCTTCCCTCTGCTTCTACAAACTTGGTAAAATTGATCACTTGTCTCTGCGTGATTGCAAAATAGCACATGATCCTGGGAAAATGGAAATCATACACTTGAGAAATAGGCAAAGCTTTATTCCGAGCAGAGAGCGAAAAGCTGAATTGGAGTCTCGCAAAGACGTATTGGTCTGGGAGCAAACCTGAAGTTTGATCCGAGGCATATTTATTCAGACAAAAGTCAGACGTTCGGAATTTTCTCATCCCCAAAGTTTTGGCCTGAAAAGCCAAAAGCTTGACTTTTGCTCTTGCCTTTTGCAAACTGAGCTCATGGCTCTTCCATCCCACGCCATTAGTTCCCTGTAAAACGTTTTCGATGTTCAGTGTTACTTGTGAATCAATATGTTACAGATATAAATGGCACGTATTGTTTGCATAAATACCGCACCACCGATTGTGTGTAAACACGCACAGCGGGGGGACGCGGTACAAGCAAATCGACAAAATCAACACAGAGAGGGAGAGCAATGAATCCACTGGTAAAATATGAAGGACTATTAAAAGAAACAAAGGAAAATTTGCTATGTGGGGATTTCTAGCCAATAGAGTAGCCAACTTTGGTTGGGAAATTCCTGGAGATTTGGGGATGGAGTCTAGGAAAGGACCTCAGTGGAGCATAATATAGAGTCCACCCTCCAAAGTAGCCATTTTCTCCAGCGGGACTGATCTCTATAGTCTCCAGGATTACTCCCTATAGTCTCCAGGATTACTAATTCCTGGAGATCTCCAGCCCTCACCTGGAAGCTGGCAAGCCTACTAGCTAGTAGCATGTGAGCAAACTCAGAATTAACACATTCCCAAGCATGTTCACATAACTTCCTTCCAAATAAGTGTGGACAGGACATAACAACTAGATTTAACGCATGTTTACTAGGGAAGTAAGACCCAGTATGTCCAATGGGTCTTACCAACAAGACCATGTGTCCTGGACTGTAGCATTTGATTTGTTTATTTTAGTCACCTCCCTATCATACGTCCTAGAAATCACCCTCAGCATGCCTAGATACTCCTTTAAACAAGTATTTGCTCCAGCAACAGAGTTTGAAACTCCCCAGAGCATCAAGCAGAAGTATGGTTGCCAACCTCCAGGTGGGGCCTTCAGATCTCAGAGAATTACATCTGATCTTTTCAGACTACAGAGATCGATTCCCCTGAAGAAAGTGGATGATTTGGAAGGTGAACTCTGTGATGTCACGTCCCTGATGAGGCCCCTCCCCTCTCAAAACCCTGGCTTCCCCAGGCTCCACCCCCAATCTCCAGGAATTTCCCAAGCCAGAGTTGGCAACAGCATGGTGTAGTGGTTAAGAGTGGCAGCCTGTAATCTGGAGAACCAGGTTTGATTCCCCACTCCTCCTCCACATGAAGCCAGCTGTGTGACCTTGGGCCAGTCAAAGTCCTCAGAACTCCTGCCTTACAAGGTGCCTGTTGTGGGGAGAGGAAGGGAAGGAGATTGTAAACTGCTTTGAGACCCCTTAGGGTAGAGAAAAGCAGGGTATAAAAAAAAACCTTCTTCAACACTAAAAAGCACCTGTGAAGATGGCACAGATAGGTAAAGGTTCCCTTGCTCAAAAGCCAGTCGAATCCGACTCTAGGGTTGCGGTGCTCATCTCCGTTTCAAAGCCGAAGAGCCAGAGCTGTCCGAAGACGTTTCCGTGGTCATGTGGCCGGCACGACTAAACACCAAGGCGCACAGAACGCTGTTACCTTCCCACCAAAGTGGTACCTATTTATCTACTTGCAATTTCTTGCTTTTGAACTGCTAGGTTGGCAGGAGCTGGAACTAGAGTCGGGAGCTCACTCCGTCATGCGGCACCCGAGTCTCGAACTGCTGGACTACCGACCTTCCACAGCCTGCAGTTTAGGGTCTTAACCACTTGATCCACTGCAGCTCCGTATTAATGTGGTAACAAAAATGAAGAGGACACAGGAGCCAAGAGACAAAATGGCTACCCACAGCTTTGATGTATTGAGCTTCCACAGGAGTGACAGCAGAGAAACAGGGAGCTGTGAAATAAGAAACTGCAAAAAATTAGCAGGTGGAACTGAATGGGTCTGAGTTCATATTTTACACCAGAGGTTTGGAATGAGAGTCACAGCAGCTTCGCTCCTTTCATGATAACGACATGGCCACATTGTCATATGAATCTGAGACCTGGTTCACACATGCAAGACAATGAAGAAATTTTTATACCCTGCTTTTCTCTACCTTAGGAGCTGCGGTGGCTCAAGTGGTTAAGACGCTGGACTGCAGGCTGTGGAAGGTCGGTAGTTCAGCAGTTTGAGACCCGAGTGTGCCGCATGACGGAGTGAGCTCCCGTCTCTAGTTCCAGCTCCTGCCAACCTAGCAGTTCGAAAGCAAGAAATTGCAAGTAGATAAATAGGTACCACTTCAGTGGGAAGGTAACAGTGTTCCGTGCGCTGCTGAGGTCCCTCCCCTTGCCAGCCACATGTCCACAGAAATGTCTTCAGACAGTGCTGGCTCTTCGGCTTTGAAACGGAGATGAGCACTGCAACCCTAGAGTCGGATTCGACTGGCTTTCGAGCAAGGGAACTTTTACCTTTACCTTTCTCTACCTTAAGGAGTCCCAAAGGAGCTTACAATTGCCTTCCCTTCCTCTCCCCACAACAGGCACCTTGTGAGGTAGGTGGGGCTGAGAGAGTTCTGAAAGGACTGTGACTGGCCCATGGTCACCCAGCAGGCTTCAAGTGGAAGAGAAGTAGGGAATCAAACCGGTTCTCCAGATTAGAGGCTGCCACTCTTAACCGCTGCACCATGCTGAGGTGAAAGTGAAGTGGCAGACCCCAGGGGGGGGGGGGGGGAAAAAT
>NW_015174918.1:14474-14702 GCF_001447785.1 Gekko japonicus
CTTCTTGTCCTTGGTATAAGGCAGCTTCACCTATTCATGTGTGACAGACATGGGGAGGGGGAGCGTTCACTGCTGAAGTAATACAAAAACCCAGCTTTGGAAACATCCAAAGAAAACGCAAAAGCTACAGGGAATGTTTTGGTTGAGAAACAGACAGGTGGGAGTACCATCTGTAACTCCTTTGACTTTGAAAGAGAGAGAGAACAGAGCTCAGACAGCGTCTCCTAG
>NW_015174918.1:14819-14962 GCF_001447785.1 Gekko japonicus
AGAACAAAGTTAGAGTCCAGCGGCACCTTTAAGACCAACAAAGTTTTATTCAAAGTGTGACCTTTCGTGTACATGCACACTTCGTCAGACGGTGAAATGGAATTACAGATCATAGTTGTATATATAGGAGAGGTTTGTTAAAT
>NW_015174918.1:15454-15562 GCF_001447785.1 Gekko japonicus
TTTTTCCTCTTCTTTCTTATTTCAAAGGGAATGTCTTTCAAAACTGTTATCTCCTTGCCGTCAATTTTAAGGGTAGTTCTATTTGTTGCCTTTAGGATCTGGTCTCTC
>NW_015174918.1:15860-18904 GCF_001447785.1 Gekko japonicus
CTGGTGTTTGCTTCAACCAAACTTACTTTTATTGTAGATCAAAAGATCACGCCATTTGTAGTTTCAAACGCTTGACCTCCACACGCTTGTCCCGTACTGGAACACGCTCCACACGCTCTGAGTCCAGTACTGGAACACAACAGTGAGACTGTCGGGGCATCAGAATGCCTCAATCCACCAGCAGCGTGCCGGAGGAGAGGCGATCTTCGGCGCCCCATGGCTAGGAACCCTTCATGAGGGTTTCAGGGGAGTGCGTACGATCTCATCCCAGTCGGGGCATCAGAATGCCTCAATCCACCAGCAGCGTGCCGGGGGAGAGGCGATCTTCGGCGCCTCATGGCTAGGAACCCTTCATGAGGGTTCCAGGGGAGTGCGTACGATCGCGTCCCCTCTCCATCTGCCAGATCACGGATCGCACCCTTGGGAGATCCTGAGCGGCGCGTCCGCCATTAGAGTGCCAAAACTGGAAGAGGACACTTTTTAAAAAACAGGTCAGAAGAATGACAAGCTTCGACCATATCAGTGTGCGAACAGGTCTGTCTTTTAAAGAGAGATGCGGATGGTATGATAGAGCTGCCATTGCTCAGGCGATTCATGCTAGTATCTTGTGTCCCACTATGGTCATCAGAGAAGTCATATCTAATATACTTAAGCATCTTCCCCGAAGAAGTTGTTGTCGTCGTTATCATCATCATCTGTATCCTGCTCTCCCCCACTAATGTAGGGCTCACAGCAAGTTCCAATTTATAATAAGTAAAACATATATTAGGATCAGATATATTGATAATTATTATTACGGACTGAACCCAGCTGATGAGTTGGATCCAGCCAGTTTTTCCCCCACTCGGTCCTCTCCAATTCCCCTTCTTACCACAGCCCCGATCAAATATGACGTTTTCCTATGTAAGTTCTATGATTCTCCGACATACCATTTCTTGGTAGTCAGAGGGTACCCCTCATTCCTTTTGCAGCAGCTGGATCCAAACCCCTGGAGTGTGTCATCTCCCACCTCCTCCTTCCCTTGGAATTTTGCTGTTTCTCCCCAAGATCTCAGCTGATGTTTAACAGACCCCCATGAACAAAACACATCACACTACGGGAGAACTGCAGTGAGAAAGGGAAATCTGTTAATTAATGGATTAAATAAATTAGCTGTGGCCCTGAAGATGCTACTGAACTGGAATCTTGCTCTTCTGTTGCAAACCAACACAGCTACCCACCTGAAACTATCTTTAGAGGAAGGGTGGGGGGAAATGTAATAATAATTATTATTATTAATAATAAAGTAATAATATATAATGATCTATGAAAATTTACTTTAGAATAAGACCTTGTTGTCTTTAAGGTGCCAAAAGAGACTGGTTTGTAATAATTTTGATTAAAACTAATGCTCCCTCTAAGCTGTGGAGTCTTGTGCGCAAAAATTCTTTGTGAGCTACTGGCATTAAAGTTGTGAGTGAGGGATTTGGCTGCTGCATAAATTAGTTTGCTCTGGGGCCCTCCTTCCTAAGACAAAACTGTGAACACTGATTCAGACCAACCAGGCCCAGAATTCTTCTTTTAGGCTAGGTGTCCAAAAAAACAAAGAAAAGAGGGAGGGCAGGAAAGATACTCCCCCTTGCTTGTTTGTTGTTAACACTGTGAAGAGTTTGTTATTAGATTTGTTATTAGATTCAAGGGACCCTCACTTTTAAAATGCAAGTTCCTAGTTTTCTATACATCTTTGCACGAGAAAGACTGGTCACAAATTTAATTCCATAATGGCAAAGTATGTTATTGAGTTACCAGTCACAGGGAGTTGCTTGTAGCCATGTTCTCCCCGTTCTGAAAACACCTTAGAAATAAAGTACTCCTTCCTGGACTGGAAAAAACCCACCCCCGTCTGGCCCATGTGGCACTGTAGTGTCTGGCCGTCCCAGGAGGCACACATGGCAGAGGGACTGCTGTCCGGGAGTCTGGGGTCAGTGAAGCTGCCACGTGTGGTGGGGTCAGTTCAGAGTGGGGGTAGAAGTTGGGGAGCAGCAGCAGGTGGCCGCCGGATGCAGGAAACGCTTGCAGCGCACACAAGGGCCCTTTCTGCGCTCTCCTTCTAATCCATGTTCACCGCGGTGTCCTCCAAGCAATTCTGCACTAAAATCGAATTCAGCATTCTTAATCCGGTCCCCCCCCCCAATCTGCATGAAAATTGAGTTCAAACTTCTTTTTATTCCGGGTCTCCCCCCCCATTCTGCATTACACGACCTCCCTTCAGTGGTCAGCCCGGTTTCAGCCTGCTGCCGCCCTAGCTTGGTGTTTGGTGTAGTCAGGGCTCTTTTTGTAGAAAAAACCCAGCAGAAACTCATTAGCATAAAAGGCCACACCCCTGACAGCACAGCTCATTAGCACATTAGGCCGCACCCCCATGTTACCAGAAGTGTGGTCTTCCAGCCACACCCACCTTTTGCTTCTTATTCTGTTTACCTTGTTTGTTGTCAAAACCCAGGGCTTTTTTGTAGCAGGAACTCCTTTGCATGTTAGGCCACACACACCCTAATGTAGCCAAGTCCATCCAAGTCAGTTTTGTCTACTCAGACAGGCAGCGTCTCTCCAGGGTCACAGGATCTTTCACATCAGTTGCTGCCTCATCCTTTTAACCGGAGATGCCGGGGATTGAATCTTGGACCTTCTGCATGCCAAGCAGATACTCAGCCACTGAGCTGCAGCCCTTCCTTCCTTCCTTCTGTTAAGTATGCAACTCAACAACGAAGTAAGTGATAAGTGATTCAGCTTTATTAAAGAACGAGAACTTCCAAGGTCACACAACATCTGACGACACAACCACAACACAACAGTGGAGCACAGCTCCTTTTAAACTCTCCCAGGCTGGGGTAGCCACGCCCTCTCATAGTTAACATCCAATCACATTGTAAAGATAACATTCAATCATTTGTCTTCCCTCCAGCACAGACTCTTACATTTCATTGGTTATAAAACACGCTTCAGCCAATGGTGTTTCAGCTTAGAATCCGGCTGAGGTCTCAAGTTTAACATAGGTTTAGATGGAG
>NW_015174918.1:18982-23048 GCF_001447785.1 Gekko japonicus
CCTTCCTTCCTTCCTTCCTTCCTTCCTTCCTTCCTTCCTTCCTTCCTTCCTAATGACTTGATGGTACATAACACACACCAGCAGGCCTTGCTAGATTGATTCCTAACATTTATATGGCTTCTCATTAAAATGAATCATAATGTTTTTAGATAATTTATTGGGGGGGTTAGATAAGATTGTTTCAACATCACAAAGCAGGCTCAATGCAATTATCAAATGAAAATCCATAAAACCCAGTGGAACCATCAAAACACATAAGCAAATTTATACAGCATTTATAAAACAACAGAGCAGAAAATATTAGTTAGCTGGAGCTTTGGAAAGCTGGCGGAAATAAAGTAATTTTATCTGCCTTCAGATGAAATGATAGGTGTTTAGCCTGAAGATTATCTCATAAACAGTAATTATATGAGTGGGATACTGTTCTCAAAGAGCCCTTTTCCCAGGAGTTGAAATGTTTATAAGATCTCCCTTCGCTGGATATTTAAGGAGGTTCATTCAGACGTGATTTTCAGCAGCCAAATTTCCTTGCTTTTTTCTGGTATGGATAATCAGATATTGACTTAGACGCCTGTAATGTCTGAAGCTGTTTCCATAATTCAAGCATGTATGTGCTTTCTCTGCCTTTTGCAATTTGAAGCATCTAGTAAGGTTTGACTTCTGAGAAAGGCCCCAGTCTGAGCAGCTGTATGGCTTCCCCCCGCCCCAGTGTACCTTCTTTGATGTGAAGACCAATCATCTGCAAATAAAGCACTTACACAATTTCTCGCCCACACAGATTCTTTACTATTTGCTTAAAATTTGTGGGTGTTTTGGGCATTTTTACAGTTTCCCCACTATGTGGATCTTTTAAATTTTTTTTATAATTATCTATATATCTAATAGCAAAGGTGCCCCCTGCATGCGGATATCTAAATCCGCACATCGGGGCACCTGGGGGGCAGGGAGATTTTTCTGCACATCTGGGGTGATCCCTAGATGTGCAGAAAAATCTAAAAACTGTAAAAAAATTATAGGGGGGATACTGAAATCCCCAAAAAAGTAAAAGAGTGTCCCCTGCGCATGCGCAGGGAACGCTCTTGGAATGGCTTTGGCGACGGCAGGGGAGAGGAGGGGTGGGGGGGAGAAGGCTTGGCCCAGGAGGAAGGAGAAATTTCAGTGGGCCGGGAAGGGGGAAAGCTTGGTGGGCCGGCAACCGCCAGGGGGAGAAGAAAGTTTGGTGGGCCGGCAAGGCCTCACTGGGGGGGGAGGAGGGAGGGAGAGAAGGAGAAATTTCGGTGGGCTGGTGAGGCCTTGCTGCTGCTGCTGAGGGGGGAAGAGGGAAAGCTCGGTGGGCTGGCGAGGTGGCGGCACCGCTGCTGCTACAGAAGGGGGAAGCTTGGCGGGCCAAGGTCGGGCCTCGCTGTGGGTGCCGGGGACGGGGGGGACAGGGACAGGGGAGAAGGCTCACCTGCGGCTGCTTCTCCTGTGGAGCGTCTCCCCCCCGCGAGTTTCGCGGGTCCCCCTTCTTGCAATTTTATAATTATAATTTTTTATATATTTTTTTCAATTCTGAAAGAATATTAAGGATACAGAAAGCAAAAAAGGAGGGTGGGAGAAGATCTCCCACCATGTGAATCTTTGAAGATGACCAAGGGTCTCGTCGAGACTGAAGCTCTGTCCGAATTCTGGGCATTTATCATGTTTCTGCACTGTGTGGATTCTTTCATTCTAAGACTTCTTGCTTTCCATGAAGTTCTTTCTAGGTTTCATTCCTGTGCATTTTTAAAATATTGAACATGGTCGGATTTCTAAGATACTGTAATGTATCCAGTCTAGACAAGTCCAGAGACAAACGCAGAGCTTCGCTCCAAGAGACAATGGACTATGCGGATCCTAGCCCGCTCCAATCAGGGGGCTAGGTTCCCGGCCAAGAGCCTCTCAGCCACTGTAAATAACCTATAGGGAAGTAGGGGATTGTTTTGGGTGGCGGTTTCTCGGGGGATATAAGCTGGCCTGCGAGCCGGCCAAAGTCGTCTTGTTCCTGATCGAATAAAGTACACTTTGCTGAAATCACTCTCCGTCTGCGTACTTTTCATATACTGTCCCTTAGTTTGAGCATTTGTTTGGTTTTATCTCTGGGTGGATTTCTTAATGCTGACTAAAGCAAGACTGCCAACGGGAGCTTTTTCCCCATTCTGAGCATATTTATGGCCTCTCCCCATGTGTATTTTTTTTGATGGGAAAGACTTCAAAAGAAGCTCTTTCCACATTCTGAGCATTTATACTGTTTCTCCTCTGTGTGGGTTCTTTGATGTTGACTGAGGCTTGTGGCTTGACTGAACACCTTTCCATATTCTGAGGAATCACATAGTTTCACTCCAAGCACTTTCATGGCTTCTCTCCCATATGGATGCTTTGGAGGGTGGACTCTGTGGCATTGTACCCCGCTGAGGTCCCTGCCCTCCCCAGGTTCCTCCCCCAAATCTTCAGGAATTTCCCGTCCTGCGGGTGATCGGGGTAGGGTTGCCAGCTCTGGGTTGGAAAATACCTGGAGATTTTGGGGGTGGATCCAGGGGAAGGCAGGGTTTGGGGAGGGGAGGGGCCTCAGCACGGTACAACGCTGTAGAGTCCACCCTTCAAAGCAGCCATTTTCTCCAGGGGAGCTGACCTCTATCAGCTGGAGATCAGTTGCAAAAGCGGGAGATCCCCAGGCCCCACCTGGAGGCTGGCAACCCTAGAGCGGGGGGACCTGGCAACCCTAATTAAAGAGCCTGCTAGAGAGGCCAGTGGGTAGAGTTGGCCCCCATAGCAGAGATGTGGGGCTACTATGGAAGACAAAGGGCTCCCTGGCCAGCTGTTGGGTTCATATAATGGGGGGTACCCTCTGCAGGATTGCATCTCTCAGCCCAGGAGGAGGATCCCGACTTTCTCCTCCCCACCCTCCAATTCGGGCGGACGTCCCCAACATGACGTCATCACGTCTGGGATGCCCCGCCCCCTCCAGGAACGCCCCCCAAAGTCCCCCGCTGGGGAGATGGACTTGGCAACCCTATTTGCTGGGCATGGGACCAAAGTGGCTACCTGCAATCTTGCCTCCCCTCCTCCCCCCCAAAAAAGCCCAGGGAGGGAAGGGAGAGGCTGTGATTTAAAAAAAAGAAACCAAGGGAAGCCTGAAGTGGACCACAAACCTGGAAGCTTCCCAGTCCTGCTGATCCTCCTTCACTGCTGCTGTTTCTATGGCAGCCCTGGAAGACTGAGGGCAGCCAATAAGAAGCTGGGCCTTACAAAGGCCCTGCCCAGATTGTGAGTGTTGTGTATTCAAAGAGACCTGAATGCACTGAACTGTATGGAATTTGATGTATGTGAAACATGCCATTGAAGTACAATGTAAAGCTTCGGCCTGGGCTAGGATCCTAATGTAACCAATAGGAGCACTAGCCCAGGATGTGTCATCCAATCACTTTACAGAGCGGGAGCACTTGTGATTGGTCATTATCTGCTCAACCTGATAGGTTGTTATTTGTACAGTGGGTGTGGCTATATTAGCTGGGAATGTTTAAATACAGAGCAGCCAGTGTATGAACGTTGATGGGTTCTGGCTATGCCCAGATTCTGAGAAGCTTGGTGGGTGCCATGTTGGGGAATCCATGAACTTCGTGAGCATGTGGTAAGGCAGTAATTCTCACCAAACCTATAACCCCCAATCTTTTCCCAGCCATTCCTCTCTCCTTGGGTGGTATTCCACACCCCAACCCCCATAATAATAATTATCGTATGGCATTGTGCGTCGTATAGCCAGGAGATCCTAAGATTGTCTGGCATCCAGAAGTCCTAGCCCTTTTAGCATTATGCACCACTAGGTGGGAGTTGGCCGGTGGTTATAGTGCCATCTCAGCGGTCTCCAGCTCAGAAAGATGACTTGCGCCACAAAGGGAAGTACGAGCTCTTGTCCGATCTCGTTTTGTGCTCCCCGTTTCTCCTCAGCTGCAGGGGCAGCACTGATGGGGCAGTCTCCTGTAGAAGGGAATGAGCTGGAGTCCTCTGGCCTTTCGGGGGCATTGGCTTTAGCACAGGGAGAGAGACC
>NW_015174918.1:23248-26570 GCF_001447785.1 Gekko japonicus
AGAGACCCCCCCTCTAGGCAACAGATCTCCTCCCCTCCAGGGAGGCTGGAGGATGGCCTAGCCCAGTCACACTTGACTGGCCTTCGCTCCTGCCTATCAAGCCACAAGGGTGGGGAAACCCTCGGGGGGGGGGGCAGGAAGAGTAAACGTCCGTCATACCCCAGGCAGTGTATGGGCAGTGTTAAGTTGGTTACTTAACAAAGAGTCAGAGAGTGATTTCAGCAAAAGACCAGCTTTATTCAGCAACCCGTAACTCAACTCCAACAGGTCAACTCGAATAGCCAGAACAGCTTTAGCATTGAAGCTGTTCCACTTTTAAACTCTCCCGGCTAATGTAGCCACACCTACTATGCAAATACCAACCTATGAGGTTGCAGGGAAAAAGTCCAATCACAATAATTCCTGCTCTTGGAACTGGCTGTTGGTGATTGGTCGGCTCTTCCTGGGCTACCAATAACATTTGAGGGATTAGGATCCTAGCCCAGGATGAAAGCTTCACATGGTGTTTCAATGACTGCGTTTCATATATACATTGGGTCAGATTGAATACACCACAGGCAGGCCCGGTTAGCCTGGGGCCTAATATTCATACCGCTTCTCACTAAAATCAGGGCTATTTTTGGGCAGGAACGCACAGGAACGGAGTTCCAGCTGGCATCCAAGTTGGCCACGCCCAGCAGGAACTCATTAGCATAATAGGCCACTCCCGACAGCAGAAACTTATTAGGTTTGGCTACATTAGGGGTGTGTGGCCTAACATGCAAAGGAGTTCCTGCTACAAAAAAGGCCCTGGGTTTTGACAACAAACAAGGTAAACAGAATAAGAAGCAAAAGGTGGGTGTGGCTGGATGAGCACACTTCTGATAGCATGGGGGTGTGGCCTAATACGCCAATGAGTTGTGCTGTCAGGGGTGTGGCCTAACATGCTAATGAGTTTCTGCTGTTGGGTGTGGCCTATTATGCTAATGAGTTCCTGTTGGGCTTTTTCTACAAAAAAAGCCCTGACTAAAATAAATCACGACACGTATTTATTGCTGTTGACATAACATTATTTAGACATCCCAAAACAGGCTCAAAGCTGTTACCAAATGACAATCCATGAAAACCAGTAGAGACATCCAAACATGTTAAAACAACAGGGCAGAAAATATCCATTAGCTGTTGACTTGAGAGCAGACATAAGAAGGCATTATTTTTCTCTGCTTTCATAAGGCGTACAGATTTCTCAGGGGGTGGAACTCTCTGGGGAAGGAGTTCCCAAGTTAGAATATGACAATCAAAACGGCAACATGGGAACACAGAGCACGTTCTAATTTATTTAGTATTTTAGTGTGTGGGGTGGTGTTGGTGGACATAGATTATCCGTAACGGTAGGAGTTGCGCCAGAGATTCTTTTACCCGTGTTAGTGATCCACAGTCTGGTACTGTTCTCAAAAAGCCCTTTCATGACATTCGCTAAGAAACCGTTTCCCAACTGTTGAAATGTTTATAAGATCTCTTGTAAGATGTTTATAAGGTTCATTCGGATATCATTTTCAGCTGCCAATCTTCCTTGCCCTTTTCTGGCACGGCGAATCAGGTGTTGACCGTGGTGCACGTTAGATGTGACCCTTTCCCCACACTCCAAGCCTTTGTATGGTTTCTCCGCCTTTTGCAGTCTGAAGTGTCTAGTAAAGGCTGCTTTCTGAGAAAAGCCTCAGTCTGAGCAGCTATATGGCTCTCCCCCAGTATACCTTCTTCGATGTGAAAAAAGATCATCTGTCGTTGAAGCACTTATAAAATTTCTCACCCATATAATTTTTTAATACTGATTTAAGATTTGTCCATAATCTGAGCCTCGTTTTTTTAGTTGTTTCTCCACTCTGTGGATCTTTCAGGCTAAGTTTTCTTTCAAACAAATTCTATCCTACTAAATTCAACAAAATTCCGCTTATTTCCCATTATGTAGAACAAAACAGAAGGTACAGTTACCTATTAGCTTTAAAGTTATTCAGTTTTTTTGGTTCAGCCACACATTTCTCTAGAGCCCATAGCACCAGTCTTGTAGCTACGCGGCTTCAAGCATAGTATGCTGGCTGTATATGGGCAGAGAACTGAAGGAGAACTGCTAACCCAAACCTGAGATATTGGCTTTCTATGAAGCAGGGAAGTAACAAACGACTCCCAGGACTTCCTAGCATTATTCGGAAATTGGTTCAATGGAAACAATCTGAAGTCATACATTACAAAAACAGGTCCGGGGGCGGGGTCAGGAAGAAGCTTCCGCCACTTTTTGTTTTTCAGTGGTTAAAACCACCACAGAGTCCTGGTTCCTAGAGTGGGAGGGAGGGATGACTGCAAAGAGGAAGTGCCCTTCTGGTTCCTCCCTCTGGGAAATAAGAAAGTGGCCATGTGAGTTTCCTGACTTAAGTGGGGGAGGCTGGTGAGTGGGAAGAGGTACAAGGTATGGAGGTCCAGTTTGGGGGTGGTGATTTAGGGGATGTACTGTGGTGGCTCAAGTGGTTAAGACACTGAACTGCAGACTGGAAGGTCGGTAGTTCAGCAGTTCGAGACCCGGGTGCCGCATGACGGAGTGAGCTCCCGTCTCTGTTCCCAGCTCCTGCCAACCTAGCAGTTTGAAAGCAAGAAACTGCAAGTAGATAAATAGGTACTGCTTCAGTGGGAAGGTAACAGTGTTCTGTGCGGCTTGGCGTCTAGTCATGCTGGCCACATGACCCCGGAAACGTCTTCAGACGGCGCTGGCTCTTCGGCTTGGAAACGGAGATGAACACCGCATCCCTAGAGTAAGATTCGACTGGCTTTCGAGCAAGGGAAACGCAAGGCTATTTTTGGGCAGGAACGCACAGGAACGGAGTTCCGGCTGGCTTCAGAGTTGGCCACGCCCACTACAGCCAAAACCTCTGCGTGTGTGGCTACAGAGGGAAGGCCTGGAGAGCGACCCCCCCTCGGCAACTCTGAGGTGAGCGGGCCAGGGGGCCTCTGAAAGGATTGGGGAGGCATTTAAATGTCCAAGGGCCGGCTTGCCCGGGCTCCCCGCAGCCTGGGGCACCCGGGCAAGCATGGGGTGTGGCCTAATATTCTAATGAGCTGCGCTATCAGGGTGTGGCCTGATATGCTAATGAGTTTCTGCTGTTGGGTGTGGCCTATTATGCTAATTAGTTCCTGCTGGGCTTTTTCTACAAAAAAAGCCCT
Organism: Gekko japonicus; assembly: GCF_001447785.1. Classification (NCBI taxonomy): domain Eukaryota; kingdom Metazoa; phylum Chordata; class Lepidosauria; order Squamata; family Gekkonidae; genus Gekko; species Gekko japonicus. The sequence goes on from NW_015174918.1 coordinate 26,441, forward strand.
GGGGAAACCTTTACTAAAAGGAATGATAGGAATTCCCACTGGAAACAATGGGAGAGGCTTGAAGGCCACTGGAGATAATAGGAGCCAGGGATGCCAATTGGCTCCTCTTCTGCTAGTGTAGCCACCTGTC
>NW_015174918.1:27087-53646 GCF_001447785.1 Gekko japonicus
GGGGCCTGGGGCCCCCCCCCCCAAAAACCCCCCCCCCCCCACGATCAGCTGGCCAGAGGGTGAACTGACCAGGAGAAAGAAGAAGGCCCAAGTGACATCGCCAGCAACATGGCAACATCACTTCTGGTGTGCATCATGCTGGCAACGTCTGGGCAACACTTTGGTATTTGGGCAAAAACTCTATAGTAGAAGCCATTTTTACCATAGAATTTTTGCCCAAATACCAGAGTGTCGCAATGACATCACAGTGTGATGACATTACTTCCAGTGCATGCCAGAAGTGATGTAACCACATCGCTGGAGGATGCTGTGCGGGCCTCTCTCTGGCTCCTGGTAAGTCCCCCCTATCTCCTGGTGGTTGCCAAGAAAGTAGGGCTGCCAAGTCCCCCTGGGGGGCGGATTTCCCCCCGCTTTGGAGGCCCGATTTCCGCCGCCGTCGAATCGGGCCCTGGGGGAAACCCCACCCCGGCATGCACGTCAGCCGGAGGTGACGTGATGATGCCGGGCACGTTGGGGGGAAGTGATGTAACCACATCACTGGAGGATGCTGTACTGGCCTCTCTCTGGCTCCTGATAAGTCCCCCCTTTCTCCTGGTGGTTGCCAAGAAAGACCTGACAATTTTAAACCTCCCTGTTCAGAGGCACTACATTTCTAAGGGCCAGATTCAGAGGACCAATATGATGAATCGGACTGTGAGAACAGTGGACACTTCTGTGTTCAACTATAAAATACTTATTATCCATAGAAAAGATCCAAGAAAAACTTAGAATGAGTAGAGGAAACACATACTTATCATTGTCCTTGGGATAGGCTTGCCAGGTATCCCACTACAGCAGGAAACTTCCTGGAAAACTTTACATTTGCTTGCCAGCACCTCAAAGGCCATTTGGAAGAAATTAGGGGGCACTGATGTCACTTTCAGTACAACCCAGAACTCAGGTATTACATTTGAACAGCTTTTTACAATTCATATGCAATTTTAATGTACTGTTTGTAACTTACCGAAAACTTAATAAAATGTATTAAAAAAAAAGAGAGAGCACTCTAGGATTCACAAAAAAACTGTGGTTTTATCATTTACCATAGAGTTTTTAAAATAAATCCTGGAATGTGCCATGATGTCATTTCCAGTTTTTACCAGAAGTGACATCAGCACGCTAGCATGAGGCTGGTGAAACAGAACCTGCATCATGATTGCTTCCTGGGGGTTGCTGGCTGTGACCTGGCCACCCTACTGGGGGGCGCGGGAGAAGGACTGGTCTAGTATATTCCTGAATTCTACTGTGGATTGTAGCAATCTGGGTGAAATGGAAGAAGACCATCTGTACAGACTCACAGTGTTGTAAACTGGTGCAAAGCAGCCATAAAGCAACAGCTTAAAATGTCTGGTACAACAGAATAAATAACCCCATTATGATCGGGACTTTCCTGGAGGCCTCTGATTGGCTACTGTTATAGACAAAGTGTCAGATGAGATATATCTTTGGTCTGATTCAGCAAGGCAATTCTTACATTCTCAATCTACAAAATGAAGGTCTCTTCAACTAACTACCGTATCCATCATTTCTTAAAGGTTCTGTGTCGGGGGAGAGTTACTATTTATATGATATAGACATGGCCGCCTGTAGATTAAATATGGATCCCAGATACAAACCTGGAACATGAATAGAATATTAAAGAGATAATCTATTTTGTTTACACACCTCTCCAAACTCCCATACAGGTGTCCAGTAGAAGGACAGCAAGAGATGCATTGCTCACTCTGTGTCTGAATGAGTCCTGTTCAAGTTTTAGAGGAGGTTTGAGAGACCTGGCAAGAAATGTACAAGCCTTATCCCACAGACTGTCTCCTTGTTTGAAAGGAAGTGACATGAGTTATGCAAGGATTGGGGTTACCACTACTGAAGCTTGATGGAGTATTATTAGGATTGTCCTCAAACCCAAGGTGCTTTGGATGGGAGATGGGACACAGGGACACAGGGAGGGGAAGCATTGTGTTGCATTGCTCTAGAAATTCCCTAAAACTCTATGGGAAAACCAGTGAGTTTCAGGACTTCCTAGAGCATCACGACATCTCTTCTGGGAAAACCTAGGTAGATGCTTCTGCCCCGATTAGAATGCTTAGAACCCTTCCATGTTGATCTTTAATCAGAAAACTATCAAGAACATTACAGTATGGATGTTTATCTAGTGCACGTTTATCCTAACATTCTCCCAAAGAGCTCAGGGCTCTGTACCTGGTTTCCCCTTTTCCATTTTATCCTCACACCAGTCTTGCGAGGTATTTTAGGCCAAAAGACCATGGCTGGTCAACGTCACCCAGAGAGCTTCATGGTAGTGTGAGAATCTAAACCAGAGGTGTCGAAATCATTTGTTTCGAGGGCCAGATCTGACATTTATTTGGTTGAGCCAGGCCATGTCTGCCGTAAAATGTAGTGCCAGGTACCAGAGATAAAAGCTTTATAAAGGACACAGGCAAACCCAATGAACAGCATTGTTTTTACTCAAAATACAAACATGTTTAGAACATTAAGACTCTTACAGTATTTCCTTACAGTATCTCCCTGATGCCCACCCTCCCACTTCCACCGCCCATTACTCATTAGCACTGGGGGGACATAATGCACAGCCTCTAGCAACTGGCAATCAAGGTAATGACCAGCTGTTTGTGGGCTGGACAAGAGCCTTGGCTGGGCCGGTTCTGGGCTGTATGTTTCATACTTCTGATAAACCATGGGTTGCTTAGATCCTAGATGCTACACCACAGTGGTCCCTCCAGCGGTCTATGGTGAGGAACCCAACATGGCACCCATAAGCACCATGGTACCCACCAATTTGTTTCCGGCACCCACTTGCTTCATCCCCAAATCCTCTTCCCCAAGGCAAAAAGTCAGTCCTGACTGTACTCCAGCTCACTGGAGCAGGAAGCCCTTCAGATGATCCCAGGATTTCTAACTTCAGTTAGAAATAGTATGTTCCCTTTACCCTTAGGAAGTGGGAATTAGAGTATAAAACCAAAAACATTTATTTTTTTAAAAAAAGAGAGATAATCCCAGGACTGCAGGCAACTGGCTGGAAGACACGTGGAAATGGCATAGCACGACTTCACTTCTGGCTGTGAGACCAGAAGTGATGTTGCTGTGATGTGTGACGCTGTAGGGTTTCCCCTAAACATTATGGTAAGAACCATTGAAACTGGGAACATTCCTAGAATGTCACACGATGTGATGATGCCACTTCCTGGTTCCTAACTGGAAACAATGTTGCAGAGTTGTACAATGCTGTTTCCGCCCTCCTTTCCCCTCAAATAGTATGTTCCCTTTACCCTTAGAAAGTAGGAATTAGAGTATAAAACCAATAACATTTATTTTAAAAAAGAGAGATAATCCCAGGATTGCAGGCAACTGGCTGGAAGACATGGGGAAAGGTGGAAATGGCATAGCACGACTTCACTTCTGGCTGTGAGACCAGAAGTGATGTTGCTGTGATGTGTGACGCTGTAGGGGTTCCCCTAAACATTATGGTAAGAACCATTGAAACTGGGAACATTCCTAGAATGTCACACAATGTGATGATGTCACTTCCTGGTTCCTAACTGGAAACAATGTTGCAGAGTTGTACAATGCTGTTTCCGCCCTCCTTTCCCCTCCACGGATGACTGGTGGTGGATGGGGGCAATGGGGAGAGGGGAGCACCAGGGATCTGGCAACCCTAGGAGATTCCAGGAGCCATTACCTTTGTGTCTGCTAGGGTTGCAGACTCTGGGTTGGGAAACACCTCAAGATTAAGAACAGAACCTGTAGAGAGCACAGTTTGGAGAGGAGAAGGAGCTCACTAGAAATGTGATGCCATAGAGGTCACCCTCTGAAGCTGCCACAGTCTCCGGGGGAACTAGGGTTGCCAAGTCTTACCTAAGTAATAGCGGGGGAGTCCAGGGCCCTCACGTGCCCAGTGTGATGATGTCACTTCTGGGCTACGTCATCATGCTGGGCATGTTGCTGGGCGACACTCTAGCAATCGGACTGAAAACTCTGTGGTACCATAGAGTTTTCAGGGTGATTGCTAGAGCATCGCCTGGCGACGTGCCCAGTGTGATGATGTCACTTCCGGGCTACGTCATCACGTTGGGCACGTCGGCCCAATCTGGCCACTTTGGGGGTGGGGTTCGCCCCGCTGGCTGGATCCGGACTGGCGGACTAGGGACCCTTTTAGCAGGGGAATCCCCACCCCCTGGGGGGACTTGACAACCCCAGGGGGAACTGATCCCTGTTGTCTGGAGATCAATTCCAGGACTCCTCCAGGCCCTACCTAGAGGTTGGCAAGTCTAAGGTAAGAAGCAACTGCCTCTGTCATTGTAGGATGCTTGACTTGGACTCTCACCACCTTTTGTGACTGCTCCCACATGGCAGCCATTTTGTGATTGGTCCCTCCTTTCATGGCAGCCATTTTGTGGTGGCATTAACTACCCTTTCTTAAAATGCCAAAAGTGCCCCTAGACCCTTCTGAGGATCCCTGATCTATATGACCATTGGCTTGAGATACCAAGTCTCCTGCAGCAGTAAGAAAAAGCTTTTCTTAAAATGGCGCTGCACCAGTAAGATGACATCATTTCCAGCAAATACCCGGAAGTGACATCATGCCACCTATGCAACATCAATGCAACAATCTAGGATTTGGGCAAAACTTTTATGGTAAAACCCGTACAGTTTTGCCCAAATCCTAGAGATAACCAGTGGCAGCTGCTAGGTCTGGGGGACGCATGTTTCTTTGCAACTCAGCAATGATGGCCTCTTTGGAAAGGTTTCATGCTGTGGCGCAGAGTTCTTCCTTGTCATTGGAAACAAAAGTTTTCAGAAAGTCATGAAGTATCCCTGCCTGTGCTAATGTTAGCTCTTGGCTGCCATTTGAGGACAATTAACAGAACTGATAAGTGACAGGAACTCTGGACTGTAGCCAGGCCCAAATAGTCTGCAAATTAGTTGTGTAAATTATACATTTGCACATTTGACACACAAACAGCCTGCCTTTTCTGCTGTTTCCACTGTAAACAAAAGTGAATTATAGTCTAGGAAGGTTCTCTCTTATCGTGAACTGAAGGAGCTAATTAAAAGACAAAAGCATTAGATGTAATCACTACTTAATGCTATAAGCAGAACATGACCTAATGCTATTATGAACTCTGAACGGATTCCAATTAGGACTCCAGCTGGTAAAAATTTATCTGTGATGATGGTGTTTCGATCACTCATTAGGGAAACAAACACCACAACAAAACAATTTAACCCCCTGTGTATCTGGATGGAACAATCTGAGTAAGCCATTTTTTTTGCAATGGTTCTCCCTTCCTCATCCTATTCTCACACTGATGTTTTGAGGGGGGTTAAGCTGAGAGCACAGGTCAAACACTGGGCTTCAGAGCAGAGTGGGGATTTGAACCTGGGACTTCCAGTTGCCAGTCTGAACCACTATACCACAAGTGGCTCAGCTAGACCTGAAAGGGGGTGGGGTCCAATACATGTGCCCACCTATTCATGTCTCAAATAGCAGGGAAATTTTGGCTAGGATCCCATGAACAAATGGAATGAGCTGATGGTCCAGGATCTTCCCCACCTTCCCCTCTCTCCTAAAGCCCTTCCTCATCCCGGGAAAGTTTACTACTGGGGTGAAGGGCCTAGCTACACCAGTTGGACATCTGTAACGGGGAAAGGAAAGGGAACAAACTTGCCTTTTATGCCTCTTGCATGAGCATAATTTGGCTCACAGAAGATAGGAGGGATGTTGTCCTCTTCCTCTTCCCCATTGTGGGCGGCTGCTTGACCTGCATGGCTATTAGTGTGCACAAGTTCCTCAGCCTCCAAATTAAACTTTTCCAAGGTGGGGGGAGAAGGTGGGGGGGAGAAGAAGGTGGGGAGGATCCATTCAGTTGAGAGTGTCAGGAGTGGAGAGTGGGGAGTGGAGAGTTAAGGGGGAGAGAGGGAAGCAGAGTGAGAGAGGATCAAGAAGGATCCTGATTTAGGGAAGTGGGATGCTTAGCCCATCCCTAAGGAGTCTGAGGAAAATAGTTCCTAAAAGACGGGGGTGGACCCCTAGCCAGTGGATAAAGTGGAACTTGTGTGAATGTTCCTGCCTTCACCAACTTTAGTACACCAAGAAGCTTATGCTTGTTTATGTAAGCAGAGACTACCAAGAAATTTCTCTCCTCAAGTTTTAAAGACCTGCCTGAATAACAGAAACAGTTACTTGTTTGTGATAAATTATCTGGTGTTTATTTTTATACAAAGTTACCTCATTCCTGTTGCCAGTTGACCTCATAAGTCCTGAACCTGATTCCTAACTGACCATTTTCCCTCAAAGTGAAATAAAACAGTTGGCTAGTTGATTTACCATCAGCCTCTCATGCTCCATTATCAAACCAGGACAACAAAATAATTTTAGTCTCTCCCTTGGGCCAATATTTACCAATATACATTTAAACAACTGGGTAGGACAGCCGGAGAGGGGGGGCTGCTCAGCTAAGACCAAGATAAAGGGAAACCCTGTAAGGGAGGGTGAAATCATCATACACCTGAACAACATGGGAACCAACCCTCTGATTTTTTGAAAACAATGATGAAACTGGTGAGTGACTCTTCCCCTCCTTATCTACCCAGCCTCTTCCCCTCCTTATCTCACTTTTTTGTTGTTGCTGTTGCTGCATTAAGGATTTTTTCCCTCCAGCTTGGCTTCCATAATGGATCTGGGCTGGGTTGGAAGAAAAGTGCTGGAAGAGCCTGAGCACAGCAAAGTAAGGCAGGAGAGGAGTCAGGGTATAATCTGCCCTCACCCATGCTCTCTGTTTTGGTTAAAATCCACCTGCCCTTTAGATAGGAAAAGATAAAAGTTGAGGAGATTGTGGCCAACAAATAGAAACGCTTGTTCAATCACAGGTTCTGTGGCAGTCATTTTTTTAAGTTTTTTTTTAATTAATTTCAAATCTTACAAATTAGTTACAAGCTTTTTTACAACAAAAAGGACTAAATTTCGTATTCTTTAATAATGGTCTACTACAAGTTGCCAACTCTATTCTGCTTCTACCTTATTTGTATATATCAGGGGGGGGGTTTGTAGAAAAAGCCCAGCAGGAACTCATTAGCATAATAGGCCACACCCAACAACAGAAACTCATTAGCATATCCAGCCACACCCATGAGAGCATAGCTCATTAGCATATTAGGCTGCACCCCCATGTTACCAGTAATGTCGACATCCAGCCACACCCAACTTTTGCTTCTTATTCTGTTTACCTTATTTGTTGTCAAAACCTAGGGCTTTTTTTTGTAGCAGGAACTCCTTTGCATGTTAGGCCACACCCCCAATGTAGCCAATCCTAATGAGTTTCTGCTATTGGGTGTGGCCTATTATGCTAATGAGTTCCTGCTGGGCGTGGTCAACTTGGGAGCCAGCCGGAACTCTGTTCCTGTGTGTTCCTGCCCAAAAATAGCCCTGATAATAATCATTAACTGAGTCTGCTAGAGATTGGCGCACCTAAATAAATATTTCTGCCTCTCAAAATTACTCTAGTACCAATGCTTTATTTATAATTGTGGTAGTCATTGAACTTAATATAGGGACAGAAAACAGGTTGATGCTTTGGATATGGATATTAAGGCAACCCACTTTGTTATATATACATCAGTCCGTTCCACAGGCGCATTCCTCTGACACAAGGACTGTAGTGCTGATGAACATAAGAACTTAAGAGACGCCAATGTTGGATCAGGCCAAAGGCCTATCCAGTCCAACACTCTGTCACACAGTGGCCAAAAATACTAGGTGCCATCAGGAGGTCCACCAGTGGGGCCAGTGGAATAGCCTTCTCTCCCAGCTCAGTAGCCTCCGGTATGGGCAGGTCTCCTTGCACTGGAAATGTGCGTTGGTACCAAAGGAATCACTCTGACCACAATGGCCCAGGCTAGCCCAGTCTTGTCAGATCTCAGAAACTAAGCATGGTCCAGCTCTGGGTAGTACTTGGATGGGAGACCACCAAGGAATATCAGGGTAGCAATGTAGAGGCAGGCAATAGCAAACCACCTCTGAACTCCTCTTGCCTTGGAAACCCCAAGGGGTCACCATAAATCAGCTGTGACCAGTGTTCCCTCTAAGTTGAGTTAGTGTGAGCTAGCACACAATTTCTTAGCCTCCAGCTCACACATTTTTGTCTTTGCTCAGGAAGGATGGCTCCAGAGCAGACAAATTGACGCAGTAGCCAAATCCCTCACTCACAACTTCAATGCCAGTAGCTCACAAGGCAGAATTTTTGCTCACAGGACTCTGCAGCTGAGTGGAAGCATTGGCTGTGACTTGGCAGCACCTTCCACCACCACTGGTGGAGTCGATTGATCCCTCTTTTGAATTGTCAACCGATTTTGACGATTGTACCAGGGAAAGAAGGAAGAGGAACTGGTAAAGTTATTAGCAGGCAAAGACGTGCCCGCTTGCTCCGCTCACCAACTCTCAGAGCTTATTGCGCTCTGTTATTTAGCTGTTGTTCGAATGCTGAATGAGCGGTTTCACCCCCTGCCAAGAGTTGCAGGAATAACTGATGAAGCAACAGCAACCAGTCTTTCCCACCCCCCCAAACTTGCAGCCGAAATTAGATTTATAACCTTTCTCCACAATGGGTATGGCAGAGCGAGGATTCAAACCTGGATCGCCTTGATCCTAGAATGACATTCTAACCACTGCACCACGTGGGCCATGATAGCTCAATGAAGTTCTTAAAAGCCCTGAAGATGTTATCTTTTCAACTTGACTCAATTCTATGGGATTGTAATGCTGATGGAATAGCCTTCTCTCCCAGCTCAGTAGCCTCCGGTATGGGCAGGTCTCCTTGCACTGGAAATGTGCGTTGGTACCAAAGGAATCACTCTGACCACAGTGGCCCAGGCTAGCCCAGTCTAGTCAGATTTCAGAAACTAAGCAGGGGACAGTTGGATACTGTTTCGCAGTTATTATATTTCTTGGGGGGGGGGAAGTAAAGGAGGGAATATTTTCCACCTTTCCTGTCTGTGCTGCCCTTCTACCCCTTGTGCCCCCAAAGCAGATCATAGCATTCAACCATCCTCCATTTTATTCTCACAACTAGGGTTGCCAGCTCCGGGTTGGGAAATACCTGGAGATCTGGGGGTGGAGTCTGGAGAGGGTGGGGTTTGGGGAGGAGGAGGGACCTCAGTGGGGTTGGGTAGAATGTCATGGAGTCCACCCTCCGAAGCAGCCATTTTCTCCAGGAGAACTGATCTCTGTGATCTGGAGATCAGTTGTCATTCCAGGAGATCTCCAGGCTGGGAGCGTTGGTTGTGTGACCTGGCAGCACCTTCCACCTTCACTGGTGGAGTCGATTGATCCCTCTTTTGCACAACCCCCCTCACAACATCAACATGTGAGACTGGTCTGGCTGAGAGGCTGTGATTGGCTCAAGTTTACACAGCAAATTTCCATGGCAGACTGAGGATTTGAATCCAGGCCTTTTAGACCTGGCCTAAGTACTAGATACTAGTCAGACACTCTAACCACTACAACACACAGGCTCTGATCATTCATGGAAGTTCGTGAACGTCTTTTGTTTTGTTACAGAAGTGATATTTTCCCACCCTCCCTATGTGTGCTGCCTGCACTTTTTTTGGCTTCTTGTGAGAGCCAGTTTGGTGTAGTGGTTAAGTGCGCGGACTCTAATCTGGGAAAACTGGGTTTGATTTCCCCACTCCTCCACTCGCAGCTGCTGGATGACCTTGGGCAAATCATAGTTCTGTCAGAGGTGTTCTTGCAAAAGAGCAGTTCCTGTCAGAGCTCTCTCAGCCCCACCTAGCTCACAGGGTGTCTGTTGTGGGGAGGGGAAGGGAAAGGAGTTTGTAAGCCACTCTGAGACGCCGAGTGAAGGGTGGGGTATAAATCCAATCTCCTCTACCTCCCAGGGTGTCTGTTGGGGGGAGTGGAAGGGAAAGGAGTTTGTAAGCCGCTCTTAGACTCCAAGTGGGGTATACGATCTCCTCCTCCTCCTCCTCCTCCTCCTCATGTTTATTTCCATTAAAAATTTAAAAAAGCTATTGTATAACTAATCTGTGCCAGGATGTTCCAGTTCCATTCATTTTTCACACTGCAGGTCCCATCATCACCCTGAACCTGGTGGCCAGAGACTCCTAGCTTCAATTTCTGATGGCTATGCCTCCCACAAAGAAAGAACCTTTGCTTCCATTGCAAACAGCATGGGGGCGGGGAGTTGCCAGCAGTTTGGTGTAGTGGTTAAGAGTGGTGGACTGTAATCTGGAAAACTGGGTTTGATTCCCCACTCCTCCACATGCAGACAGCTGGGTGACCTTGGGTCAATCACAGTTCTCTCAGAGCTCTCTCAGGCCCACTAACCTCACAGGGTGTCTGCTGTGGGGAGAGGAAGAGTAGGAGATTGTTAAGCCGCTCTGAGACTCCGAGTGAAGGGCGGGGTATAAATCCAACTCTTCTTCTTCGTCCCCTCCACTGATCAGCTGTCTGGCGGAAGGACTTACCAGGTGTAGGAAGGAGGTCCAGGCTACTTTGCCGGCAATATTGTGATGTCACTTCCAACACGTACCAGAAAGCACATCATCATGTTGTGGATGTCATGGCGACACTCTGGTATTTGGGCAAAAATTCCAGAAACCATTTTTACCACAGAGTTTTTGCCCAAATACCAGCGCATCACCACGATGCCACAATATTTTTTTTAAGCCCCCGGAGGGGATTTTTATTGCATTTTTATTAACACTACAAACTACAACAGAAAATAGGGAAGGGGACTACAATTAGGGGATAAAGAAAGATACCCACTACTGACTAAAAACCCAAGAGAGGAGATCATCTCACCAGTTTAGACAAACATTTAGTCTTAATCTCATTAATCTTACTATCAACTGAGTCAAATTTAGCATTAACTTTTCCAAGTCTTAATTTTAAAGTTTAACTGTCACACAGAAATACCCCAGAACATCTCATTTCAACATTTTATTAAGGCACAATTCAGAGTCCTTCAGCCTTTACTTCTCCTTGCATAATCTCTTCCAGATCTTATAAGGACTTTTAGGGGCTGCCGCCCCTTTCACTGAAAGAGAGTCCTCTCCGGAGGATTCCGAGTCCAGCTCGCCATCGGACTTACTGTCCATCCCTTTTTTTCCTTCTTCCCCTGGCTCACCTAACTTGGGACTCTTAGAAATTCCCGTGCTTTCTGAACAGAGTCAATCTTTTCTTTTTTGTCCTTAATTTTGAAGGTTACGCCTTCTGGAGTTCATCTATATCCAATTGCATTTGTCTGTAGAAAAAGAGTTAATTCTTTATATTTCTTTGTCTTATCTCAAATGGAATATCTTTCAATGTTCTGATGGTATTCTCCCCCACTTTCAGGGATGTTCCAGATACTGCTTTCAGGATTACATCCCTCACATGCCTCTTTGAGAATCTTACCACAATTTCCCCAGGCAGATTATTTTTCTTTATATATCCTGAATATGACCTGTAGGCCACATCCCTATCGTTTAACCGCCTTCATATCTGCCACTGGGGCCAATGTTTCACTCATTAGTTCCTTAAGATTCTCTCCCTTAGTCTCTGGCATGCCCCGGAAGCGAAGAATCATATTAGTCTATTCCATTTATAGTTGTAACAGCTGATCTTCCGTAGAAACTTGCTTCTTTTCCAGCTTTTGAACTTTCTTTTTCAACTTTTGTGCAGTGGCGTCCACTTCTTTCACCTCAGCTGTTTCTTTCATCATTTTAAGAGTCTCGTTTATCTGTGTTTGCTGGGTGGTGATACACTGAGTCATTGTTGACATCTGCTCCTTGATGTTATTCATCTGGTCCAGTAGGGGGCGCGTGGATTCTGCCAAAGTCTTTGCCAGCTCGTTGGTTCCTTCCGGTTTGGGACTCTCCCTTAGTTTCGATTTCAGAAGTTTCTCTTTCTCCGTCCTCTTCCCCGCCATCTTTATTGATTGTTTACTTTGACAGGTATTTTAAAACCTTCAGGACGGAGAGGCGCCTCAATTCCCTGGCATTGCCCCCGCGAAGAGGCAACCTCTCAAAAGTCTCCTGGCCAGGGACCCTTCAGCCGGGTCCCTGGGGGGGTGGCGAGCCTGCGCACCCCCTCCTTCGGCCGGAGCGCAGCTTCACCCCCGGGTGGTCCAGGAGGTGAGTCTGCTAACACGCCACCATAAACCGGACACCACGATGCCACAATTGTCACAAAGTTTCGTCTGGTACATGCCAGAAGTGACACTGCCGCATTGCCAACAACATAGCCTGAGCCTCCCTCTCAGTCTTGGTAAATCCCCACCCCAGCCCCCACTGGTTGCCCGGTGGGACCTGAGCAACCCTCCTTTATCTTCTGATGAGTTACATCTGTCATGGACAACCGCATCCTTTTATTATTATAGATGTCCAAAGGGCTGAGGTGGTGGACTCGTAGTGGCCCTGCCCAAGATGTTGCTAGTTTTCCCTTCTAAGGGAGGAGAGGGGGGAAGAAAGGAGGAGACAGGAGCAAGGAATGCAAAAGCTCTCTTCAAAGGAGGTATGAAACCTGTCTGAGAAATGTTTCTGTTTGCCCCCCCCCCTCAAAATTCCTCAGATGGTTTCCCTGAGGAGAAATTTTCTTTGAACGTCGTTCCAGGCAAAATCCAGCAGCAGTCTAGAGATGTGCAGAAATATATATTTAGACTTCTTGGACATTCTTTTGCCTTCCCCCGAAGTTCCTCAGGTGTTTTGCCCAAGAAGAAGCCCCCTCCCTGCATCTAAATTAATTTTCGGTGGCACTGGCAACTTTAAAGGCCTTGTCTTACTTTGCTGATGTATGGCTTCCTCCTCCTGACCTCTTACTGCTGAAAGGGGGAAAAAGAGATAAAGCTCAGAGTGCCTAGAAGCTACCTCTGCCTTCCCAGTCGGGTAGGCTTGCCAGCCTCCAGGTGGGGCCTGGGGATCTCCCGCTTTTACAACTGATCTCCAGCTGAAAGAGATCAGCTTCCCTGGTGAAAATGGCTGCTTTGAAGGGTGGACTCTGTGGCACTGTAACCATGCCGAGGCCCCTCCCCTCCTCAAATCCTACCCTCTCCCGACTCCACCCCCAAAGTCTCCAGGTATTTTTCAACCCAGACTTGGCAACCCTACAGTTGGGTCCTACTTCATCTTTTGAGAAATGTGGTCTAGTGGTTTAGAGGGATGGATCAGCCAGGTTCAAATTTCCACTTCACTGTGAAAACGTACTGGGTGACTGGGCCTAGTCCTTCTCTGTCTGCATGAGCTCTCTCACAGGGGTGCTGTCAGGACAAAGTGGAGGAGGAGAAAACTATTGGTTGGATTCAACCGCCTTCTCTGTTGGTGATAAAGGGAGGAGGAACCCCCCCAGGCTTGCCAAGCCCCCGCTGGGGGTGGGTAAATTCCCACCTGGGAGGCCTGTTACCCGCCGGCGGCAGATCGAGCCCTGGGGGGAACTCCACCCCCTGCCGGAGGGCGTCCCCAGTGTGATGATGTCACCCGGAGGTGACATCATCATGCTGGCCACGTTGTGGGGGGACACTCTGTGAATTGAGGGAAAACTCTATGGTTTTCCCTCGAGTCATGGTGCCCCACCCCCAACGTGGGCGACGCGATGAGATCACTTCCAGTGATGTCATCGTGGCGCACGCTTTGCGCGTGCATGGGGAGACTTCCAACAGAGTCAGGAATCCCCCCGCTTTGCAGGTAAGTCGACTTGGCAACCCTACCACCACCACCCCTGTGACCACCACAAAGGCTATGCCAGGGATCATAGGACTGCATGGACAAAAGGCATGTGAGACAGTAGGAAGAGGAATTGGGTAAACTGCCTGCACCTAAGCCTGCCAGCCCCCAGGTCTGGGCAGGGGATCCCGGAGTTTCAGGTGCTTCTCCCTGCAGCGGACCAGCTGGCCGGTGGGGGAACCCCGCCCTTAAAGAGGGGCATCGCATGGGAACACTCTGGTATTTGGGCAAACTCTATGGTTTGAGGGCAAAAAACCCATAGAGTTTTGCCCAAATACCAGAGCGTCCCCACGCAATGTCCCCAATGTCAGGATGTCACTTCCGGTTTCAGGGGCTTCTCCCTGCCGTGGACCAGCTGGCTGGTGGGGAAACCCTGCACCTAAACAGGGACATTGCGTGGGGACACTCTGGTATTTGGGCAAACTGAAGCTGGAAAAACCATAGAGTTTCTACCAAATACCAGAGCGTCCCCACGCAACGTCCCCGATGTGATGACGTCACCTCCAGGTGACATCGTTGTGCCAGGGATGTTGTGCAACATCCCCACCCATCCCCAGAATGCCCCCCCAAATCCCCCTGCTGGAGCGACAAAGGGACCTAGCCACCATACCTGGACCATACCCTGTCAGGGTTGCCAACTCTGGGTTGGGAAATTCCTGGAGATTTTGGAGATAGTACCTGGGTGAAGGCAGCATTTTAGGAGGACGGCACAGTGGGATATAACACCATACAGTCCATCCTCCAAAGCAGCCATTGCGACCTTTTATATATTTTTTATAATTGCTCTTTTATTTATACTGTTTTTGTTTTCATTTTTAATAATAATTTTATTTATATTGTAAACCGCCCTGAGTTCTGTAAGGAAGTAAGGCAGTTAGCAAGCATTTTAAATAAATTAAATGGATTTAAATAGACACTTTCTCCAGGGGGAGCTGATCGCTGTTGTCTGGAGACCACTTGTAATTCCAAGAGATCTCCAGGCCCCATCGGGAGGTTGGCAAGCCTAAATCCTATGTATACTGCCCCGAGCTCCTTGGAGGAGGTGTTTTTTTTTAAAAGTCATAAATAAATAATAGCTCTGTATACGTTGACTTAGCATAATAGATAAATTCAAGCCTGCAGAGGAACCGAGAATAAAAAAAAAACCCTCTGCAAACCAAACTAATTTCTTTAGACTGTAAAGGAGCCTGTGGTGTTTCACTCGGAACAAAATACCCAACTGCAAGAAAGCGTGTGAAATATTCCCGGTCAGATTCATTACAGCAATGGACATTTTGGGCAGCTAACTAAACTCCAATCAATCTTTCTAACGCCTCTCCTGGAGAGGGTTTCATTAGAAGCCCGGCATAATCAGTCACTCATCTCCCGCTCAGGCCCGTCTTTTGATTTGTGTTCTTTTATTGGAGGGACTAATGCGTATCCCATAAGATCTCGAATTTCCTCTCCGAGACTGGCCCCCTTTTTTTAAAAAAAACACACACCAAAAAACCAAGTGCTTCCCTATTTATTACCTGCGTGCTAAGAATACATATTGCCTTTTATTATATAGACATTAGAGGGTAGAGATTCAGCGGGGGATTTCGCCGGCATTCAGGATATGCATAATAGTAAATTCCGGGTAGGTGCGAAATGTATTCCCCTGCTAGAATATTCACGGAGTTATCAAACAGGATCCCCCCCCCCCGAAAGAGATGAATTCATATCCCTCAGAAGCCCATTAGGTCTCGTGTTTTATTACAACTCTTCAGGCTCTCTTCTCCTGCCTTTATTTGCAGCCCAGAAATCTCACAATGTTTAAGCATATTTGGGGAAGGGAGGGGGAGGGGAGCAGCTGCACACCGCTTCCCTATTCAAATAATTCAAAGGCACATGCTCTGCCTTCCCATTACAGACTCGTAAAATTTAAAAGCTGGGAGGTATCTTAAAAAGGTCATCCAGTGCTAATGCAAAAGCTGTTCAGGCTGCAATCCTTGGCTGCTCTGACTCGGGAGTAAGGGCCACTGAACTCCAAGGAGCTTAACGCAACACCAGCGTGGGGCTGCTGTCGAGTCCAACTCTTCGCGACCCCATGGACCAGCTCCCGCCAGGCCCTCCTGTCTTCTGCTGTCCTCTGAAGTTCACTCAATTTCATGTTCGTTGCATCTATGACACTGTCTAACCATCTCATCCTTTGCCATCCCCGTCTTCTTTGACCTTCAATCTTTCCCAGCATCAGGGTCTTCTCCAGTGAGTGCTCCCTTCTCATTTGGTGGCCAAAGTATTTGAGCTTCAGTTTCCTTATCTGGCCTTCCAGGGAACAGTCAGGGTTGATTTCTTTTAGGATTGACTGATTTGATCTTCTTGCAGTCCAAGGGACTCTCAAGAGTCTTCTCCAGCACCATAGTTCAAAAGAATCTATTCTACGGCGCTCGGCCTTCCTTATAGTCCAACTCTCGCAGCCATACATGACTACTGGGAATACCACTGCTTTGACCATGTGGACTTTTGTTGGCAGGAAGATGTCTCTACTTTTTATCATGCTGTTTAGGTTCGCCATCGCTTTCCTCCCAAGGAGCAGGCGTCTTTTAATTTCATGGCTGCAGTCACAGTCTGCGGTGATCTGGGATACCAGGAACGTGAAGTCTGTCACTACTTCCACAACTTCCCCTTCTATTTGCCAAGGAGTGATGGAGCCAGTTGCCATGATCTTAGTTTTTTTGATGTTGAGCTTCAAGCCCACTTTTGCACTCTCCTCTTTTACTCTGAGCAAGAGGCTCTTAAGGTCCTCTTCACTTTCTGCCATTAGAGTGGTATCGTCTGCATATCTGAGGTTGTTGATCTTTTCCCCAGCAATCTTAATTCCCGCTTGTGATTCATCCAGGCCAGCATTTCGCATGATGTACTCTGCATATATATTAAATAAGCAAGGTGACAATATACATCCTTGTCGTACTCCTTTTCCTATGCTGAACCAATCAGTTGTTCTAACTGTCGCTTCTTGACCCTTATACAGGTTTCTCAAGAGACATGTGAGGTGGTCTGGTACTCCCATCTCTTTAAGGACCTGCCATAGTTTGTTGTGATCCACACAATCAAAAGCTTTAGCATAGTCAATGAAGCAGAAGTAGATGTTTTTCTGGTACTCTCTTGCTTTCTCCATAATCAAGCGAATGTTGGCAATTAGATCTCTAGTTCCTCTGCCTCTTCGAAACCCAGCTTGTACTTCTGGCAGTTCTCTATCCACGTACTGTTGAAGCCTAGCTTGTAGGATCTTGAGCATGACCTTGCTAGCGTGTGATATGAGTGCAATTGTGCGATAGTTTGAACATTCCTTGGCATTGCCCTTCTTTGGGATTGGAATGTATACTGACCTTTTCCAATCCTGTGACCTTTTCCAATCCTGCCTTATACTGAATCAGAAACAGTACCCACCAAGGGAAGACCATCAACAATTCACAACTGTATATGATCAAAACTGTATATTACAATCGTTAAAGTACAGAGATGGGTTAGTGGTCATAACCCAATAGAATGTATAAACACATATCCAACAGATTGCTCATAACAATTAAATATTTACAAAAAGAATGTGTTCAAAGCCAACAGTAGGCTCCTCTGCAATTTTGTAGATAAATAGTGTCCATAGACCTCCAAATATAAAGTAACTACAGCAGAAGACAACCACTGTGGAAAGAATAACAGCCATACATCTCTCCCAGATATAAATCAAGACATTTCAATGATCTTCAGCAGTAGCTGGTAAAACGGAACCCAATATCCAAAATAACATTGGCACAGGTCAATAACTTCAATGGAATCCTAGGGTTCTCCTAGGGCATCCTAGAGTATA
Organism: Gekko japonicus; assembly: GCF_001447785.1. Classification (NCBI taxonomy): domain Eukaryota; kingdom Metazoa; phylum Chordata; class Lepidosauria; order Squamata; family Gekkonidae; genus Gekko; species Gekko japonicus. The sequence goes on from NW_015174918.1 coordinate 44,690, forward strand.
CTTGTATGCTAAGGGTTCCCTATTATCTTGGCATTCTACTGAATCAGACCATCAGTTCATCAAGGACAGTATTGTCTACTCTGATTGGCAGTGGCTCTCCAGGGTCTCAGGTACAGAAGTCTTTCACATCACCTCTTAATTTTTTTATTTTTTTTTAATGGAGATGCCAGGGATTGAACTGGGGACCTTCTGCATGCCGAGGAGCAATGCTCCCTCTAAGCTGTGGAGTCTTGGGAACGAAAATCCTACTTTGTGAGCGACTGGCATTAAAGTGGTGAGCGAGCAATTTGGCTACTGCATAAATTCGTTTGCTCTGGAGCCATCCTTCCTGAGCTAAGACAAAAATGTCTGAGCCGGAGGCTAAAAACCTGTGAGCCAGCTCACACTATCTCAGGTTAGAGGGAACACTTCCGAGGAGATGCTCTGCCACTGAGCCATGGCCCCAAGTGCCTTATTTGTGGAGTGCCAAAGCTCAGGAATTAGCCTCCCTGGGCAATTCGCCTAGTACTCTCCTACAAGTGTGGTGTAGTGGAAGTCTGGGCTACAGTCAGGAAGAACTGGATTCAGACAGCTGCTCAGTCATGAGGTTTTATGGGCTGACCTTGGGCCAGTCCCCGAGTCTCAGTCTAATCTACCCTCACAGGTTTGTTCCACGAATAAAATGGAGGAGAGGAGAAATGTGTGTGCTGCCCATTATTTTTAATGTGATTTGCCTCCTTGGAGAGAGAGGGATAAAAACAATATGTTGGGTTGGCTTCAGCCGGTTTTTCACGAGGCCCCACCGATCTCCCTCTTTATTCCAGGCCCCGTCACACGTGCCATTTGTCCAGTGCAGTCCCCATAATCCCTGGTGGAGGTGGCGGGAAGTTCCGTCAAGTCACAGCTGATTTGTGGTGACCTCGTAAGGTTTTCAAGGCAAGAGATGTTCAGAGGTGGTTTGCCATTGCCTGCCTCTGTGTCACGACCCTGGTATTCCTTGGAGGTCTCCCGTCCAAATACTGGCCAGGGCCGAACCTGCTTAGCTTCCGAGAGCAGGCTAGCATGGGCTGTCCATGCAGTTCCCATAATCTGTAGCATTGCCTTTTTGGTGGTCAAAGGAGACCCTCTTCTCCCTATTTTTGATCAGCAGAAAAGCTCACTGGATCATACCATTGTCATTTAGTCGACAGGTGGAGACTATTTCTGGAGAGCCAGTGTGCCGTAGGGGCTAGAATACCAGCCTAGAGTCTGGGAGCCCCGGGTTCAAATCCCCACTCTACTGTGAAACCTTGATGAGTGACGTTGGGCTAATCATGCACTCTCAGCCTAACCTACCCCACAGAATTTTTGTGAGAATAAAAGAGAGGAGATGACAATGATGTGAGCAATTTTAGATCCCCATGGGGGGGAAAGGTGAGGTGTAAACACAGTGAATAAAATAAATTTAGCTGTCGATACTTGTTACATTGTAACAGTTCTTATTTTGAATCTCCCTGGGCTCTTCTTGCATCTTAACTGTTATGTTTTCTAAAATCTGCAGCTTTGACCATTTTTATCTGCCACTGTGAACACTGTCTGGTCTCTTTTGAGCTATCTTGATTTTATGCTGCTTGTAATTCCAAGTGTATATTGCTATTTATATTCCTTAGCCCCTGTCTGGTATCTTGTATATTATTGTTCATGAACTATGTTATTTTTTATGGTTGTTTGCCTTCTCTGACAGTATTTGGAAAGGCAGGATATAAATATTTTTAAATAAATAGCGAATCCACAATCTTGGGGCAACTGAGAGAATAACTCATGTTCTAATTTCTGTATATACTCACTTCCCAAATAAACCTCTTTCTGATTGAGGTGTTTATTTCAAATGGATTTCAGATGCAATAGTCAAGCAATTTAAATTTGTGTGTGTGTGTGTGTTGAACTACTTGCGGAGTCTCTCTAGTTGTTGTTCTCCAAGCCAGCACCACCTGTTTTGAGAAACATGGCGCTGCTGCTGAAACTGGTATCCTTGTGTTAAGATCTCCCCCTCCTGTTTATAACATGTAGGGCAACTCGCCTGTATTACGATGCTTTCAGGTTCTGCTATTGCTTGTGTTGTAACTCGAGATCAGGCAGCTCTTTCTTTAATCAGTGATTTCAGTTTATTAGAACAGAACGCAACAAAGGAATAAGCCCAACTTATATACAGTTTGGAACTGGCTAAACCACACCCCTAGAACAGTAAGGTCTAATCATAAGTGAGTGCTTAGGACCAATAGGGTTTATTCCCGCCTAAAGTCTTCTCTGATTGGTCCATTGCAAAATGGCAGCCAATCAGGCTGTTGAATTACGGATACTGAGAGTCTATGGAGCTTGTGACTGAAGCTCAGGCTCATTCTATACTTCAGGTTATCCATATGACACAGCTTGCAATGGCCAATTATGTGTGGGAATTGTGAGGGAGGGAAACATAAAATGTGATGATTTTAGGACGTGAGGGAAGTTGCCCTTACGCATGGCCCTTTGGCTAGTTAGGTGCGCTGGAAAGTGCCATTAAGTTAACAGCCAACATGGCGCCCCCCATAGGATTTTCAAGGCAAGAGACGGACAGAGGTGGTTTACCATTGCATCATAGCCTGCCTCTGGATAGCAACCCTGCACTTCCTTGGTGGTCTCCCATCCATGTACTAACCAGGCCCATCTTGCTTAGCTTCCAAGAAATGACAAGACCAGGCTGACCTGGGAAATCTGCTGAATGTGAAGTATATACTTAACTAGCCACCCTGATGTGGATGTCCCAGGAGAGCCTGATCTCCTTAAATCTCATCAGATCAAACCAACAACTGGTTTGTTGTTCATCTCTTTGAAACTCAGTCTGAAATGGCGGTAGCTAGGATACAGCTAGTTCATCTGAAACCCCTATTGCAGGTGCCTCCAGACCTTTTGAGCCTGTGAGCACCTTTGGAATTCTGACACCAGGCGGTACATTCAACCACAAAATGGCTGCCTTGAGGGCAGAGTCAACCACAAAATGGCTGCCTCGGGGCGGAGCCAGCCACAAAATGGCTGCCACAGGAGGCACAGTCCCACATACAGAGAGGAAGGCCAAGTGTAGGGGAGAAGGGGCGGTAACTTTAAAAATAAGCTGGGAAAGAGGAGAAAACTGTGGTGGCAGCTGACACTGAAACAGTGTTCTTTTAATCTGCACAGCCAACCAGATCTTCAGTGGCAATAGGGCTGCCAAACCCCAGGTAGCATCCGGAGACCTCCTGCTATTACAATTGATCAAGATCAGTTCCCCCAGAGAAAATGGCTGCTCTGGAGGGTAGACTGTAGGTCATTATACCCGGCTGAGGTTCCTCCCCTCCCCAACCCCACCCTCCTTAGGCTCCACCCCTAAAACCTCCAGGTATTTCCCAACCCAGAGCTGGCAATACTAGTGGCAAATCAGAAGCCCATCAGGGCAAGGAGTCCACCTGGCCCCATCCACTTTCTAAAAAGCACTTGGCGGGCACCTTGTTGGGGAACCCTGCTCTGCTGGATTAACAGCACTGAGGGCAGGGGTCGTTTTGTAGAAAAAGAGCTAGGGGAACTCATTAGCATAACTCATTAGCATATGCCACACCCCCTGACATCACCAGAAGTGTGACATAAGGCCACACACCCCAGCCCCCAACGGTCCCGGCTGCCACCGCCGGCCTTGCAGCTCCACTGCCGAGCCCCATGAGGACCTGCAAGGCCGGCGGGAGTGCAAGGAAGCCCCGCGAAGGCCCTCCCTGGCCCCAGGCAGGCAGGGGTGGGGAGAGGCAGGGAGGAAGCAACTTACCCTCCCTCTTCTCCTGCCTCCTCCTGGCTGAATGAGGGCTGGAAGCGGGGCGGCCGGAAGCAGGGGGCGGGGCTTCGTCATGTGCCCCGCCCCCCGTACCTCACCCGGGGGAACTGCGATCCCCCCCGAAATGACCTCTGACTGAGGGCACTCGGGGGGGGGGGAGACAGGGTGTATCTTTATATGTTCCTGCATTAACCTGGAGCCACAACAACACCCAGTTTGTGTTTGCTTTCTAAAGCTTAAGGCATGAGTATATATCGTTTCCGAGGGTCGTAATGTTTGGCACACCGAACTCTACACCTGCTCCATAAATCCAAAGAGATAAGGAGGTTTTTTGGGACCCAGCCCACTGAGGGGGGAGCTACATTCCAGACAGTCTGAAGTCAGCATAAAGCCTTTTTTTGACATGGTGGGAATATTTGTACACACTCCTCTACCATTTCTGTGGGAGCTTGTGGGTGAAATATTAGTTCTATTATTGCACAACTGTGCACTTCCAGCATTCCTGCTGGACTGCAAATTGCTGCCTCAAATGCCACTGAAAATAAAGCTGTTCCGGTGGATTTATAGCGGAGCCAGAAATAGCAATCATGGGATATCTTATAAGAGAGTCTTACTACTGGAGGAATTCCATCAGGCTGTAAAGACCAGGGCCATCACAATATCCTCTGAAGAAGGGATTGTCCCTTCTTCAGCAACACAAAGCAATTTGTTGTAAGCAAATGCCACATTGGACAACAATACGGGGGGGGGGTTGTGTTTTTTTGTTTTTATTTACAGCAGTGTCCCTCCCCAGAATATCCGGTCCTGTCTTTGTGGTGCAAGAGCTATCCTGAATTTATTACGAAGGCTAAGAGGTGGCTAAAGTTACTTGCCTCCTCTTTTTGAAGCAAATCTGAGAGGCAGTTTGGTGTACTGGTTAGGAGCGTGGACTCTAATCTTGGGAGAACCGGGTTTCATTCCCCTCTCCTTCACATGCAGCTGCTGGTGTGACCTTGGGTCAGTCATAAGTTCTTTCAGAGCTGTTCTCTCAAGAGCAGTTCTCAAAGAGCTCTCTCAGCTCCTCCTGTGGGGAGGGGAAAGAAAAGGAGATTGTAAGCCACTCTGAGATTCCTTCTGGTAGTGAAGGGTGGGGTATAAATCCAATCTCCTCCTCCTCCTCCTCTCCTCCTCCTCCTCCTCCTCCTCCTCCTTTGGAAGAAATACAACTGGAATTGTTTCCTATAGAGTGAGGAATGGAAAGAAGAAGGAGTAGGTACTTATACTTTCTTTTCGCTATTTTGGAGCCGCGATAGCTCAGAGATTAAGATGCTGAGCTACAGACCGGAAGGTCTGTACGTCAGCAGTTCAAGACCCTAGTGCCACATGACAGGGTAAGCTCCTGTCTCTGGCCCCAGGTCCTGCCAACCTAGCAGTTCGAAAGCAAGAAATTGCAAGTAGATAAATCGGTACCGCTTCGGTGGGAAGGTAATGGTGTTCCATGCGCCTTGGTGTTTAGTCATGCCGGCCACATGACCACGGAGAAGTCTTTGGACAATGCTGGCTTGTCAGCTTGGAAACGGAGATGGGCACCGCCCCCTAGAGTCGGATTCAAATGGCTATGGAGCAAGGGAAACCTTTACCTTTTACGTTCTCTAAGGCGTCTCAGAACAGCTTATAATCACATTCCCCTCCCCACAACAGACACCTTGTGAGGTCGGTGGGGCTGAGAGAGTTCTGAGAGAACTGTGCCTGACCCAAGGTCACCCAGCAGGCTCCATGTAGAGGCGTGGGGAAACAAACCTGGTTCTCCATGTTTGAATCCACCACCTTTAACCACTATATCACACTGGGCATCTTTGGCTTGTGTGCATTCCAAGGTAGTGGCATTCCAAGGTAAAAAACAAGGCATGCTCCAAGCCGAGATTCCAGACCATTTAAAGCCTGTGCCAAGTGTTCACCTATATAAATAAGTGGAAGACTCCCCCCCCCACTTCAGTTCTAATGCAGAACCATTTATTCCTTCCCATATTTTCCCAGGGCTGGGCCATTTCTGCACCATCCTTCCCCTTGCAGGGATTCTTTCTCCCTCATCATGTGATCCCAGCCAATCAGGGATCACAAGACGATACACAGTGCAACCCAGAACTCTGGCTCAACTCAGAAACTCCATCTGGTGCAGAATGCCACAGCTCAGCTATTATAGGGGTGCTGTTTGGAGCATGCATATTACTCCCATTCTGCAGACACTCCATTGGCTGTCCCTTCGTTACTGGATTCAGCTTAAGGTAAATGCTATCACATACAAAACCCTTCAAAGCTATCACATACAAAGCTATTAGCCACAAGGTATAGATAGGAACTCTCAGGCTGGGGCAAGGGATGCTCTGTATTCCTGGTGCCTGGGGAGGGGGCAACAGTGGGAGGGCTGTCCCGGCCCCAATGCTGGACCTCCGGATGGCACCTGGTATTTTTGGCCACTGTGTGACACAGAGTGTTGGACTAGATGGGCCTTTGGCCTGAGCCAGCATTGGCTTCTCTTCTGTTCTTACGTTCTTCATTGCTTTGGTCTCTCTTATCTGCGGGACCACCTCCCCCCCTGTGCTCCACCATGACAGCTTCGCTCACTTGAGCAGAGCCTTCTGCAAGTGCCAGCCTACCAATGGGTAAAATCAACATCTGTTTTCTCTGTTGTGGATACCACGTTATGGAATAGGCTGCCGGAGGAGGTCAGGAAAGCTCCCACTTTCTTGGCCTTCCGCAAACTATGCAAAAACTGAATTATTCAAGAGGGCCTTTCTGCACAGGTCATAGGGTTGCACTGTATAAAACAGCTTACACACTTACTTGGGTAAATGATTAGGGACTGTGGCCTATACTGCTGAGTATAGCTTACTGTAAACAGGATCCTATTGTGTAATTTTTGAGCTGCTTAAAGAGCAAGTTTGGTGTACTGATTAGAAGCGTGGACTCTAATCTTGGGAGAACCGGGTTTGATTCCCCACTCCTCCACATACAGCTGCTGGTGTGACCTTGGCTCAGTCATAAGTTCTCTCAGAGCTGTTCTCTCAAGGGCAGCTCTTGAAAGAGCTCCCCACCTACCTCACAGGTTGTCTGTCGTGGGGAGGGGAAGGAAAAGGGATTGTAAACTGCTCTGAAACTCCTTCGGGTAGTGAAGGGCGGGGTATAAATCCAATCTCCTCCTCCTCCTCTTCTTCTTCTTCTTCCGCCTCCTCCTCCTTGTTAATATGCTATGCTTCAGTTAATTCCCGTTAGTTCCAGACTTCCACAAACCTAACGCATTGTTTACTGAATGTCCCATTTTGGTGATTGTACTGACTTTACTATGCATAATCCACCTTGAGTACCTGTTAGAAATAATATAAACAAACAAACATATCCAATTGAAGTTGTCTGTGTGCTGATATCACCAAGGCCAAACAAAGCTGATTCAGAGTGAGGGCAATACTTTCTGCATTTGTCATGTGGGAAGTTCTAGCCAATCACAGAGTTGCCGACTGGCTTGGGGGGAAAAATGTCCTGTCCTTTTAAGCTTCTCTTATTATTGATCAGCTGATGCTAATATACCTCCATGGACTGAAAAAAATCAGCTGTCCCTTCCACACACAAAGGTCTGCTGGCAACCCTCAGGATGGACAAGTCTGAAAACAAGCAAAGGCCTATGCAGGACAATACTCCCTGAACAGGCAAATATTTTTGTCCCTTTTGCAGTGACCCCATCTCAAATCGCCAGAAGTAGAGGTACTTTTCATTAACATCCTTATGGAGTCCCCACGTTCATATACACCCCTGGTTTGGCTCAGCCCTAACAATCTGAGCTCGGGGGAAATAATTTGATCCCAGACTGGAGCAGAGGGTCCGCTTCAAAACACAGGACTTTAGTAGCCCTTCCCAATCCAACTCACCGTTTTCTTTTGTGCCTACCTTTTTCTCCTTCTCTCTGCTTGGGGAGCCATTCCTGGCAAGTAGCTCGCTCAAAGCGATCATCTGTCAAACTGTTAAATATTGAAAGGAGACCGAAGACTTTGAGAAACATTAATTACGGTTCTTTATCAGCAAGTGGCAGGGGCGGAAGACGGGAGAGGGCACACCATTTGGCATCATTTACTTTACTGCAGGCCTTGTTTAGACTCCTAACCATCCATCACAGCCTTGCAATCTCCGGTGGGGAAGCGATTCTGTACAAAAAAGAGGTCAGGCGGACATGGACACCAAGTACCTCTCAATGTCATAAGTGAGAATGGGAGGGGCTAAGGGAGATGGATAGGGAAGGTTGCCAGGCAACCAGCAGGGGGATGGGCGGGACTTATGAGGAAAAAGAGAAAGTCCTAGGCCTTGTTGCTGGAAGTGATGTCATCACACCTGCGACATCCAGGCGATGCTCTGGTATTTGGACAAAAACTCTGTGTTAAAACTGGCTGCTACCATAGAGTTTAGCCCAAATACCAGAGGGTCACCCAGATATCGCTGGCGTGATGACCCCCTCGCTTCCACCAGGGGGTCTGGCAATCCTATAACAGGTGGCATAGCTATTGGGATATTTGGTTAATACAGCAGAGTTTGCCCAGGCATAGATGCGTGATATTGAATGGAGTAAAATAAAACTCCCAAGAAGTATATTGCAAAAGTAAAAACTTACATTTATTCATGTAGATTCAGCTCACATTCAGGTGGCAGTCGAAAGGAGAGAGAGAGAGACCCAGGGGTCATTTCCTGCAGGAGCACACAGGAGCGGAGCTCCGGCAGTAAAGAGCCTGGGGGGCAGGCACATGCAACAAGCCCCACCCCCTGCTCCCAGCAGCCCTCAAGCAGAACAAGAAGCAACCAGGTAAGTTGCAGAGCTCCCCCCAGCCCCCCCTCCAAAACAGTCCAGTGGCACCTTTAAGACCAAGTTTTATTCAGGTACAAGCTCTCCCTCCTCTGCAAGGACAGATCTGCACATCCCCCCCCCCCAATAGCTAGCAATCCAAAACAGTCCAGTGGAGCCTGAGCAGTGGGTGTTGCCTTCTGACACACTTCCGGTGATTTCAGGGGGTGTGGCATATGCAAATAAGTTGTGCTAATGAGTTATGCTAATGAACTCCTGCACCTCTTTTTCTATGAAATGACCCCTGGAGAGTCCTTATCTAAAGAGTACTATCTGACGTGAATCAGACTCAGGCAGCTC
>NW_015174918.1:53909-67184 GCF_001447785.1 Gekko japonicus
TTATTATTATTATTATTATTAACACTGTTATACTTTGATTGGCCTGCTGTCAGGAGCAGCCAATGAGAACTGTCGGATCAGGATACCGGGCTTCTATGAAGCAAGGACTGAAGCTTAGTATGTAGTTCATAGTCCAGTACATAACACTATCCGTATCACAAGTGGCGAGATAATCGGTGTTATGTGTGTGGAAGTATGAGGGCATTGTTTCTGTAGCAGAGACCTGTAGAGAAGAGGGACTCCATGAAGAGCCATGGGCATAGGGTTGCCAAATACCTTTTGTTCTGCGGCGGGGGGCTCCCGGATGGCGTCTTCTGCACGCGCGCCGCATGCATGTCAGCCGGATGTGACGTGCTGATGCCGGGCACGCTGGGGGCGGGGCCACAGCCATTTGATGTGCACGCCGGGGTGGGGTTTCCCCCGGGGCGCGATTCCGCGCTGGTGGAAATTGGGCCTCCAAAGCAGGGGGAAATCCGCCCCCCGGGGGGAATTGGCAGCCCTACATGGGCAGAATGGGGCAGAAAAAAGGGCACAGTGAGAGGTGGGATCAGAGGGCAGCTCCCAGGTTGGCAAAGAGGCATCCCATTTAAGGAGATAACACCAATACACCCTTAGGGTGATGTAGCACCCCTCCTCCCACCCCAATGTCCCGGCATCCTGAGTCACTCACTCCAACAGTGACTTGGTTTGCAATGAGCTCCTTTGGGTGTCAGTTGAGTTGCCAACTTCCGGGAGGGGGGGACAAACTGGCTCCTTCTTGTCCCTTTAACAGCATTTTGAGCTGGAGGGAAGTCGTATCGGCTGATATTTGCTGCCGATTATGCTAGTGCTTCAGTTCGAAAGCAAGAAAGTGCAAGTAGATAAATAGGTACCACTTTGGTGGGAAGGTAACAGCGTTCCGTGTGCCTTGGTGTTTAGTCATGCCGGCCACATGACCACGGAAACGTCTTCGGACAGCGCTGGCTCTTCGGCTTTGAAACGGAGATGAGCACCGCAACCCTAGAGTCGGATTCAACTGGCTTTGCATATGCCACACCCCCTGACATCACCAGAAGTGTGTCACAAGGCCACACACCCTGCCCCCAACGGTCCCAGGCGCCGCCGGCCTTGCAGCTCCACTGCCGAGACCTGCAAGGCCGGCAGGAGTGCAAGGAAGCCCTGCGAAGGCACTCCCTGGCCCCAGGCAGGCTGGGGTGGGAAGAGGCAGAGAGGAAGCAACTCTTCTCCTGCCTCCTCCTGGCTGAATGAGGGCCGGAAGCCTCCAAAGGGATCTGTCAAAGTTGGGCGAGTGGGCGTCAACATGGCAAATGGGGTTCAATGTGGCCAAGTGCAAGGTGATGCACATTGGAGCCAAAAATCCTAACTATAAATACACGTTGATGGGGTCTGAACTGGCAGAGACTGATCAAGAGAGAGATCTTGGAGTTGTAGTAGATAACTCACTGAAAATGTCGAGACAGTGTGTGACTGCAATAAAGAAGGCCAATGCTATGCTGGGGATTATTAGGAAGGGTATTGTAAACAGATCAGCCAATATCATAATGCCGCTATATAAATCAATGGTGCGACCTCATCTGGAATACTGTGTGCAATTCTGGTCACCACACCTTAAAAAGGATATTATAGCTTTGGAAAAAGTGCAGAAAAGAGCAACTCGAATGATAAAAGGGTTGGAACACTTTCCCTATGAGGAACGGTTAAGGCGCTTAGGGCTCTTTAGCTTGGAGAAACGACGACTGAGGGGTGACATGATTGAGGTTTATAAGATTATGCATGGGAAAGAGCAGGTAGAGAAAGAGGTACTTTTCTCCCTTTCTCACAATACAAGAACCCGTGGGCACTCCATGAAATTGCTGAGCGGTCGGGTTAGAACGGATAAAAGGAAGTACTTCTTCACCCACAGAGTGATTAACACTTGGAATTCACTGCCACAGGAAGTGGTGGCAGCTACAAGCATGGACGGCTTCAAAAGGGAATTAGATAAGCATATGGAGCAGAGGTCCATCAGTGGCTATTAGCCACAAGGTATAGATAGGGACTCTGGGGCAAGTGATGCTCTGACATCTTGGTGCTTGGGGGGGGTCAACAGTGGGAGGGCTTCTAATGTCCTGGCCCCACTGCTGGACCTCCTGATGGCACTGGTATTTCTGGCCACTGTGGGATACAGAGTGTTGGACTGGATGGGCCTTTGGCCTGATCCAACATTGGCATCTCTTATGTTCTTATGTTCTTATGAATCCTGGGATATGCAAGGTGTTGCCATTCACAAGCGAAACAGGGAATGCCACCGCCCAGCCAAATCTCAATACATCACAGCTCTGTTCAAATGATACATGTAAGTACAGGATCAGCACTCAAGGGCAGAAGAACAAAAGTGAGCATGTTAGCCCTGTTCCCCAGTGTCAAATGTGCCGACCACAGCACTGCCTCCATGAATTTGTTTCACATGGAAGCCTAATCAGACATAGATGGTAAAAGGCTGCCTTGGCAGTGGCTGCTACCTGGGCCTCCATTGTTAAGGCGGCATCCAGGAGCACTCCCAAGCTCCTAACCCTCAGCACTGGCACTAGTGGCACCCCATCGAAGGTCGGGAGTGGGATCCCTACCCCTGATCTGCTCCGACTCAGGCATAGGACCTCCATCTTCGTTGGATTAAGTTTCAATTGGCTCAGCCAGCCCGCCACATCTTGAAGCACCCGCTCCAGGTCATCTGGGGTCAAGTCGGACTGACTGCCCAACAACAAATATAGCTGGGTGTCATCTGTATATTGATGGCACCCTAGCCCAGTGATGGCGAACTTTTTAGAGACCGAGAGCCCAAACTGCGACCCAAAACCCACTTATTTATTGCAAAGTGCCAACATGGCAATTAAACCTGAATACTGAGGTTTTACTTTAGAAAAAAACAACTCATACATTAACTTAAGATGATCCAAACAAAGTAAGGAAAGCAATCCCAAATGCTTTCATTTATTTAAAATTATTTGGCAGAGAATTCGACACTTTAATGATGGTCTGGACCTGGCTGGGGCGATGGCACGTGTGCCCACAGAGAGGGCTCTCGCCACCACTGCCCTAGCCTATGCCTCTGGGCAATCTGGGCGAAGGGGCGCATTTAGATGTCAAAAAACATTGGGGACAGTACCGCCCCTTGAGGAACCCCACAGACCAGCAGGTACCTCTGGGATGTCTGCTCCCCTAACACCACCCTCTGTCCCCGACCTTGGAGAAAGGAGACAAGCCATTGCAAGGTGAGCTCTTGGATCCCAGTGTCGGCAAGGCGGTGGATCAGTAACTGATGGTCGACGGTGTCGAAAGCCACCGACAGGTCTAACAGCAACAGTACCGCTGTACCGCCTCGATCCAGATGCCTCCAGAGGTCATCTGTGAGGATGACCAGTGCCGTCTCCGTCCCATGACCTGGTCGGAAGCCAGACTGGAACGGGTCTAGCATGGAAGTGTCATCCATAAAGCTCTGCACCTGAATCGCCGCCGCTCTCTCTAGTAATTTGCCCAAATAGGGCAAATTGGAGACCGGCTGATAGTTGGCCAATTCGGCCAGGTCCAAGGATGGTTTTTTCAAGAGAGGGTTGTCACGTTCTCTTATAGCAGATAGAACTCAATGCCTGTCTTATATAACTCTTGTACGATATCCAGCCTAGCTTATAAATGCTGTGCTTAGTCAATACAGATGAGAGGTGGCAAGTCATATGCATGAATGTAGTCACTACGTTTATTTAGTATGTTAGCTGTTTATAATCTGTCCTTATGGTTCAAAGGTTGGTCATGTTGTTTCTGCAGTTGCTGTGGTTTGTTTTTGTATTTATCTGTTTTTGTGTATTAATAAAAGTTAAAAGAGAGAGAGAGAGGGAGGGTGGACCATCGCTTCCTTGAGTGCCCCCAGGAACAGTCCCTCAATCGAGGACTTGTTGATAATATCCCTGAGGGCACCTCGTAGCCCCTCATCTGAATTACAAATGCAAGGTCAAAGAATCTGTGTTTTAAGTCCTCGAGCCGCTCAGTCTGGAATAATGTCATTGCGGTGATCAGAATGGCTCTGGAAGAAGTGGTTTAAGGACAGCTCATCAGAACTGCTAATTGAACTAGCTTAGACTTGAGACCCCGGCATTGTGAAGATCTCAAGACACCCTCGAAGCGCTGCATGATTTCACTCCTGAGTTGCCTTGCAAGCTGGGTGTGATCCCTCTGGAGCTTTTTCACAGAGTGAAAGGCATAGGGGGAAAGACAGGCTTCCACAAAGCATGGCTCATGCAGTCGGATCTGGTTTCGGAACATGAGTGTTGTTGTAGGGATGCCAGCCTCCAGGTGGGACCTGGGTTCCCCCCAGAATTACAGCTCCAGACTACAGAGAGCAGTTCTGGAGAAAATGGATGCCTTGGAGGATGGATTATATGGCATTGTACCCCACTGGGGTCCCTGTGCTCCCCAGGCTCCATCCTCATAACTTAAGGAGTTTCCCAACCTGGATCTGGCAGGGTCAGGGTCCAGCTTACCTAAGGGACCGCCTTTCCTCATATGTTCCCCCGCGAGCACTATGGTCTGGGACCCAACACCTCCTGGCGATGCCAGGTCCCAAAGAGGCCAGGCTGGCTGCTACCAGGGCCAGGGCTTTCTCGGTGGTGGCTCCTAACTGGTGGAATGAGCTCCCGGAGGAGATCTGGGACCTGCGGAATCTTGTGCAGTTCCGCAGGGCCTGCAAGACGGAGCTCTTCCGCCAGGCGTATGAGTAGGAGCCGCCACTACCATCATTATCGTTCCATCATACCTGGCCCTGGAAGAAGGAACATCAGCGTCTTCCGGAACAGATAACCTTGAGTAGTAGAGCAGTTGTACACCATCTTGTGGAATATCATATTAGAACATCCAGAGCACTTTTGTTAATTATAATGTTATTGTGTTGTAATGATTTTAAATGGTTTTACATATGTTTTTATATTGGCTTGTGCCTCCTGTAAGCCGCCCTGAGCCCGCATGTGCGGGGAGGGCGGGGTATAAATTGAATAAATAAATAAATAAATAAACCTTATCCTCCCCATCTCCCACTGGTGGCCGGGGGGAGTGTTGGCTGGCAACCCTAGCGTGTGTGGGTTCTCCTAAACTCCGCCCATGGCCAGTCAAGGGTGCTGGTGAATGCCTAGGTCCAACATACACTAGTTCCAAACTGACTAAAGGAGTCATTGAGCACTTAATGCAGTGAAAACATTTGTACTAAGGGTTGCCAACTTCGGGCTGGGGAATTCCTGAAGATCTGGGGAATTGGGGAATGTGGAGTTTGGGGAAGTAAAGGAGCTCACTTGGAATGTGATCCCATAAAGCCCGCCCTCCAAAGCAGCCGTTTTCTCCAGGGGAACTGATCTCTGTAGTCTGAAGATCGGTTGTAATTCTGGGAGAACTCCATATCCCATGTGGAGGTTGGCAGCCGTATTTGTACCCCTCTCTCTCCGTCTGTCTCTCTCTCTCTCTCTTGCACACACACTATCTTTTCCAAGGTGTTTTCCAGAAATAATAATAAAAAACAAATTAAAATTAAAAAGGCCAGTTATCACAAAACCAGCAACCTTCCTCCACAATGAGAGATCAGTATAAAACAACATTTATTTATTTATTTATTTATTTATTTCATTGCATTTATACCCTGCCCTTCCCGTGAACCGGTTCAGGGCAGCTTTAAAAAATAAAGGTAAAGGTTCCCTTGCTCGAAAGCCAGTTGAGTCCGACTCTAGGGTTGCGGTGCTCATCTCCGTTTCAAAGCCGAAGAGCCAGCGCTGTCCGAAGACGTTTCCGTGGTCATGTGGCCGGCATGACTAAACACCAAGGTGCACAGAACGCTGTTACCTTCCCACCGAAGTGGTACCTATTTATCTACTTGCAATTTCTTACTTTCGAACTGCTAGGTTGGCAGCTTACACGAGCACAAAGCGCATACAGTACACAAAATAGATAAAAGCAGTTAAATCCAATTCCATCAGGATGCAAGAATAGAGAACTCCCCACATTTTGCATAGCAGAGGGGAGGGTTAAGGCCACAATTGGGTGTTACACGGTCCTCCACCGGTGTCACTCTATGGTGGAGCGGATAGAGTGAGGATAAAGAGTATCTGGTGGAATTGTTATGTAGAGATAAGCTCCTCCTTGAGGTGTCACCACTAAAAAGGCACAGTGTTGGGTGCCTTGTTCCTAGAAGTTAGAACCTCCAAAGCAAATCTTATCTAGTGTTTCAGAGAGTAACTGTGTTGGTCCGTGAGTGGCTCTTAGGCCATAAGGTATAGATGGAACACTATGTTTGGGGCTGTGATGCTCTGTATTCTTGGTGCTTGGGGGGCAACAGTGGGAGGGCTTCTGGAATTCTGGCCCCACTGATGGACCTCCTGATGGCACCTGGGTTTTGGCTACTGTGTGACACAGAGTGTTGGACTCCATGGGCCACTGGCCTGATCCAGCATGGCTTCTCCTATGT
Organism: Gekko japonicus; assembly: GCF_001447785.1. Taxonomy (NCBI): domain Eukaryota; kingdom Metazoa; phylum Chordata; class Lepidosauria; order Squamata; family Gekkonidae; genus Gekko; species Gekko japonicus. Next base: position 60,388 of record NW_015174918.1, read on the forward strand.
TCTTATGTCTGTGGCAGTGATGCTCTGTATTCTTGGTGCTTGGAGGGCAACAGTGGGAGGGCTTCTGGAATTCTGGCCCCACTGATGGACCTCCTGATGGCCCCTGGGTTTTGGCTACTGTGTGACACAGAGTGTTGGACTCCATGGGCCACTGGCCTGATCCAGCATGGCTTCTCCTGTGTTCTTATGTCTGTGGCAGTGATGCTCTGTATTCTTGGTGCTTGGAGGGCAACAGTGGGAGGGCTTCTAGTGTCCTGGCCCCACTGGTGGACCTCCTGATGGCACCTGGTATTTTTGGCCACTGTGTGACACAGAGCGTTGGACTGGATGGGCCACTGGCCTGATCCAACATGGCTTCTCTTAAGCTCTCATATCTGCAGTAGAACAGCTCGATTTGAGTCCAGAAGCACTTTAGATACCAACAAGACTTTCAGAACATAAGCTTTCAAGCGTTAAAGCTCCCTTTGTCAGATACCCCTAAAAACTTGTTGGTCTCTAAAGTGCTACTGGATTCGAATCTAGTTTTTCCTTTTCCTTTCGCCATCAAGTTGCAGTTGACTTTATGGTGGTTTTCCAGGTTTTTCAGGCAAGAGACATTCAGAGGTGGCCTTCCTCTGTGTAGCGACCCAGGACTTCCTTGGTGGTCTCCCATCCAAGTACTGACCAGGGATGACCCCGCTTCACTTCCAAGATCTGATGAGATTGAGCCAGCCTGGGCAATCCAGGTCTAGTTTACTTAGTGTGAATTCCAAATGGAAGATGAACAGTGTTCCCTCTAAGCTGAGTTAGTGTGAGCTAGCTCACAGTTTTTTAGCCTCCGGCTCACACATTTTTGTCCTAGCTCAGGCAGGATGGCTCCAGAGCAGACTAATTTATGCAGTAGTCAAATTGCTCGCTCACAACTTTAATGCCAGTAGCTCACAAAGAAGAATTCTTGCTCACAAGACTCCACAGCTTAGAGGGAACATTGAAGATGGATTTCCATTGGCCTTGGAGCCTGAGAAGAATTTATCTCATTATCTCCTCATGATCCATAAAGGTAAAGGTAAAGGTTCCCTTGCTCGAAAGCCAGTCGAATCCGACTCTAGGGTTGCAGTGCTCATCTCCGTTTCAAAGCTGAAGAGCCAGCGCTGTCTGAAGACGTTTCCGTGGTCATGTGGCCGGCATGACCAAACACCAAGGTGCAGGGAACGCTGTTACCTTCCCACTGAAGTGGTACCTATTTATCTTCTTGCAATTTCTTGCTTTCAAACTGCTAGGTTGGCAGGAGCTGGAACTAGAGACGGGAGCTCACTCCGTCATGCGGCACACCCGGGTCTCGAACTGTTGAACTACCAACCTTCCACAGCCTGCAGTTCAGCGTCTTAACCCCTTGAGCCACCACAGTTCCACTCATTATCCATACCCGCCTCTGAATGTTCTTGCCAGATGGATACTCTGAACCCGAGAACAGATGTGGCTAAACATTGCATGATCCCGTGTCTCAGTCATAGTGCAGAGCTATTGTGCTCTTAGCAATGTGCACAGAACACAGCGTTAACAATCCGAAGTAAGTCACACTGAATGCAATGGGCCTGAACTCCCAGGTAAGTGTGCAGAAGATTGCAGCTTTCAAGCGTTAAAAGCTCCTGGGGGGCAAAGCTTTCCTTGTAGCAGGTGATTTTTCTTCCAGTCCCTCCTGCGGCTGAAAGCAACCGAAAGGGCAACTTCTGTCAGAACTAATGAGTGCTAATCTAGCATGAAACAGATAACAGCCAAGTTAAGTCAGGGAGGAAAGGAGTGAAACTGAATAATGACACCCAGCTTTAAGAACAGCAGCATGGCTTTGCTGGATTCAAGCCTAGAGACAACTAGACCTGAATTCTGTTTCCAGCACAGCAACCCTGATGCCTATCATAACCAGGGCTATTTTGGGGCAGGAACGCACAGGAATGGAGTTCCGGCTGGCTTCAGAGTTGGCCACGCCCACTACAGCCAAAACCTTTGTGTGCGTGGCTACAGAGGGAAGGCCTGGAGAGTGAACCCCCCCCCCCCGGTGACTCTGAGGTGGGCGGGCCAGGGGGGGGCCTGGAAAGATTGGGGAGGCCTTTAAATGCCTCCCTGTGCCTTCCCTGGCCTGTCCAAGGGCCGGCTTGCCCGGGCTCCCTGCAGCCACGGGGCACCCAGGCAAGCCAAGTGAAGGTAGTTTAAACTGCCTTCCCTTTCTTTCAAGGGAGGGCTTGCCCGGGCGAGCCATGGGAAGACATGGGGTGTGGTCTAATATGCTAATGAGCAGCACTGTCATGGGTGTGGCCTGTTATGCTATTGAGTTCCTGCTGGGCTTTTTCTAGGAAAAAAGCCCTGATCATAACTATGTGCTGTTGAGTTACAACCAGCTCATGGAGGACCAGGCCAGTTTGGCTGGAGATCTTGGAGGTTTTTTTGCCATCTTCTGGACAAGGAGCAGGGGGTCACTGGAGGTGTGTGTGTGTGTGGGGGGGTATTTGTGAATTTCCTGCATTGTGCAGGGGGTTGGACTAGATGACCCTGGAGGTCCCTTCCAACTCTATGATTCTATGATTCTGTGACCCCGGGTCCATGGAGCTTTTCAAGGCAAGAGATGAGTGGAAGTGGTTTGCCGTTGCCTGCCTCTGCACAGCAACCACAGATTTCCTTGGTGGTCTCCCATCCAAGTAATGACCATCGCCAACTCTGCTTAGCTTCCAAGTTGGGATGCCAAGTCCCTTCTGACAACTGGTGGGCGATGGGGGGGGGCTTACCGGGAGCAGCAGGGGGGCCCATCCAGCATCCAGTGATATGTCCATGTCACTGGCCACATGACCTTAAAGTGACGTCATCACGTCCAGGACATTGGGGTAATGCTCTGGTATTTGGGCAAAAACTCTACGGTAAATTTGGCTTCTACCATCGTTTGGCCAAATACCAGAGTGTCACCCCAGTGTTCTGGATGTGATGATGTCACTTCCAGGTCATGTGGGCAGTGACGTAGACTCGTCGTTGCACATCAGATAGATCTCCCTATTTTTCGGGGTAAATTCTCCCCCACTGGCCAGCTGGTTGGCGATGGGGAGTTGGGCCTGGCAGCGGGGGACCCCTGCCTCCACTAGGGGGTCTGGCAACCCTACTCCCAAACTCTGGCAAGGTCTTAGGCTGCTACCCAGATGCCTGTAGTTGCTTGCAAATATAGCATGAAATTGATGGCACTCCTCCATTGTTTCCCCCCATCACCTGGTATTCTGAAGTATACTGAAGTATAAGAGCCAGTTTGGTGTAGTGGTTAAGCGTGTGGACTCTAATCTGGGAGAACCGGGTTTGATTCCCCCCTCCTCCACTTGCACCTGGCTGGATGACCTTGGGCAAGCCGTAGTTCTGTCAGAGCTGTTCTTGAAAAAGAGCAGTTTGTGTAAGAGTTCTCTCAGCCCCACCTACCTCACAGGGTGTCTGTTGTGGGGAGGGGAAGGGAAAGGAGATTGTAAGCCGCTCTGAGACACCTTTGGGTAGTGAAGGGCGGGGTATAAATCCAATCTCCTCCTCCTCCTCTTCCTGTTCATCTTCTTTTTCTTCCTCTTCCTCTTCTTCCACCTCTTCTTCCCCTTCCTCTACCTCCTCTTCTTCTTCCTCTTCCTCTGAACCAGGAGATTCCATTTAGCTGTCCTGGATAACTGGGTTGATGGCTCTATCCTCCACATATCTCCTTAGTTCTTTTAGAAGCAACCTAAACTAGCACTGTAAAATATCATGTCTTTCATGTACCCATTACTTCATTTCTCTACTGCCTGCCTCTTCCCTGAAATCACGAGAGGGCGGGCAGGAAGGGTTGCCTCAGTGCTTAGTTCTTGTGGCCATTTTTTACACGCCCAGGGAAATGCTGACTGCCACTTTGGGGTCAGAAAGCAATCCTGGAGGTTTTTTGTAATCTTCTGGGCGTGGAACAGCAGTCACTGCAGGTGTGGAGGGGGAGGTATTTGTGAATTTCCTGCATTGTGCAGGGGGTTGGACTAGATGACCCCGGAGATCCCTTCCAACTCTATGATTCTATGATTTCCTTGCTTAGTGTAATAGGATTGGATCATATGAGGGACACACCAGGGTAAATAGCTTACTGCCGAACAGACACAATATTATCCTAGTTTCCCTGAATGCTCTCTAAGTCATACTGCCTGCATCTCTTCCCTCTTTAGATCCTCTGTAAACACCCATCCTCTTTTCCTTTAAGGACACATCTCTAAATTATAACCACTTCACTACACTACACTACATTATAACTACTTCATGTGGCATTTTCCAAGGATCAGCCATATCGTTTCACAGGGGTCATTTCGCAGAAAAAGAGGTGCAGGAGCTCATTGGCATAACTCATTAGCATAACTCATTTGCATATGCCATACCCTCTGTCATCACCAGACATGTGTCAGAAGGCAACACCCACCGCTCAGGCTCCACTGGACTGTTTTGGATTGCTAGCTATTGGGGTGGGGGGAATGTGCAGATCTGTCCTCACAGAGGAGGGAGAGCTTGTGCCTGAATAAAACTTGGTCTTAAAGGTGCCACCGGACTGTTTTGGACCTGGGGGGGCGGAGGGGACTCTGCAACTTAACTGGCTGCTTCTTGCTCTGACTGAGGGCTGCTGGGAGCAGGGGGCGGGGCTTGTTGCATGTGCCCACCCCCTGGGCTCTTTACTGCCGGAGCTCCGCTCCTGTGCGCTCCTGCAGGAAATGACCCCTGTCCTTTCATCACATTAGATGCTCACCTGTCAAACAGCAGCTGCCTTTCTGGCTGTTCTACAGAAGGGCCGATCTAGACCATTGGTTTCCAACCTTGCAGGTGTGTCTCTAGGGTTGCCAGCCTCCAGGTGGGGCCTGGAGATTTCCAGATGGATCTCCAGGTGACAGAGATCAGTTCCCCTGGAGGAAATGGCTGCTTTGGTGGGGGGGCTCTATGGCCTTGTACCCTGCTGAGGTCCCTCCCCTCCCCAAACCCCGCCTTTCCTAGGCTCCACCCCTGAAATCTCTAGATATTTCTCCACACAGAGCTGGCAACCCTTCTTCATGAGCTATAAAAAACCACAGACACCGCAAATGGATCTCATTGAAACCTGAAGGCTACCAGAGCTATTCCCCCCCCCCATGGCTATCTAAAATTTCGTATTAAAAACAGAGCACCAAAAATGAGTGTGTCTCTTCCATACCCCATCAGAATGCACAATCCTTTGCAAGTCTACTCAGAATTGACTATACAGAGCAGGGCTTACTCCCAGGTAAATAGGCATGATTGCTTTGTAAGAAAGCCCAGTTGGATTAAATAGGACTCACTTCCAAGAAGAGGAGCCGGGGGGGGGGGGATCTGGCCTCAACTGGGCACACAGATCCAGGATCCCACTCCATTTACTTCTTCCCTATGAGAAAGCGAAACATGAGGAAAGGGTTGGGGCTTACTTGGGTTGCTCCATACTTAGATGAAAGCAGGCCTTTTCATCAAAGGCTCCTAAGTAAGCTCAAAAATCATGGGATAAAAGGACAAGTCCTTTTATGGATCAAAAACTGGCTAATTAATAGAAAGAGAGTGAGTATAAATGGGCAGTTCTCTCAGTGGAGGGGGGTAAGCAGTGGGGTACCGCAGGGATCAGTACTTGGTCCACTGCTTTTTAACTTGTTCATTAATGATTTGGAGTTGGGAGTAAGGAGTGAAGTGGCTAAATTTGCGGATGATACGAAGTTGTTCCGGGTGGTGAAAACCAGTGAGGATTGTGAGGCACTCCAAAGGGATCTGTCAAAGATGGGCGAGTGGGCGTCAACATGGCAAATGGGGTTCAATGTGGCCAAGTGCAAGGTGATGCACATTGGAGTCAAAAATCCTAAATATAAATACACGTTGATGGGGTCTGAACTGGCAGAGACTGATCAAGAGAGAGATCTTGGAGTTGTAGTAGATAACTCACTGAAAATGTCGAGACAGTGTGTGACTGCAATAAAGAAGGCTAATGCTATGCTGGGGATTATTAGGAAGGGTATTGTAAACAGATCAGCCAATATCATAATGCCCCTATATAAATCAATGGTGCGAACTCATCTGGAATACTGTGTGCAATTCTGGTCACCACACCTTAAAAAGGATATTATAGCTTTGGAAAAAGTGCAGAAAAGGGCAACTCGAATGATAAAAGGGTTGGAACACTTTCCCTATGAGGAAAGGTTAAGGCGCTTAGGGCTCTTTAGCTTGGAGAAAAGACGACTGAGGGGTGACATGATCGAGGTTTATAAGATTATGCACGGGATAGAGCAGGTAGAGAAAGAGGTACTTTTCTCCCTTTCTCACAATACAAGAACTCGTGGGCACTCCATGAAACTGCAGAGCGGTCGGGTTAGAACGGATAAAAGGAAGTACTTCTTCACCCAAAGAGTGATTAACACTTGGAATTCACTGCCACAGGAAGTGGTGGCGGCTACAAGCATGGACGGCTTCAAAAGGGAATTAGATAAGCATATGGAGCAGAGGTCCATCAGTGGCTATTAGCCACAAGGTATAGATAGGGACTCTGGGGCAAGTGATGCTCTGTCATCTTGGTGCTTGGGGGGGGGTCAACAGTGGGAGGGCTTCTAATGTCCTGGCCCCACTGGTGGACCTCCTGATGGCACTGGTATTTCTGGCCACTGTGTGACACAGAGTGTTGAACTGGATGGGCCTTTGGCCTGATCCAACATTGGCATCTCTTATGTTCTTATGTTCAGAGAAGACTGTATTAGAGTAGCTACCAGGGCCTCCATTTCCCAGATGATCCTTTGGACAATGTGGTGGTG
>NW_015174918.1:67230-81777 GCF_001447785.1 Gekko japonicus
CATTCCTGCCCCAAAATAGCCCTGGATGAAAGCTTCAGATTTCAAACCTGAAGCTGGGAGCCACCGTGGTGTAGTCATTTAAAAAAAAAAAAAGAGTGGCAAACTCAAATCTGGATAACTGGGTTTGATTCCCCCACTCCTTCACATAAAGCCTGCTGAGTGACCTTGGGCCAGCCACAGTTCTCTGCCTGAGATTTTGGAGCAATACTGCCTGTTGGGATAGACCAGTGATCCCCAACATGGTACCCGTGGGTGGTGTGCTGCCAAATCAATGTGTTTCCTGGCAACCACTTGCATCTTCCCCGGAGCATCTCTTCTGCGAAGCAGAAAGCCAATCCCGGCTTTCTTTGACTTCACTGGACAGCCCAGAAGAGCCCAGGAGACCTCTGTGCCTGCAGAGAGTTTGCGTTTGGAAACAGCGGCCTCCATCAGAGAAGCATTCTTTGGCTTGGAAGTGGCAAATGGTTTCTGATTGGAAACAGCCCACATAGCAGGTATAAGGCAGCCTTATATATTCCTAGTTCAAGTGCTTATCATTTGTTATGTACATATGTGTTGTCATGTTGCAACCATCTTATGACAACCCCAGTAAGGGGCTTTAAAGGAAAGTGGGATGGAGAGATGGTTTGACATTGCCTTCCACTGCAGAGTTCTCCTTGGTGGAGGGTCAATGTGGAGTACTGGTTAATGAGTGGTGGAAGAACTGGGTTTGATTCCCTGTTTCTCCTCCACAGCAATCCAGCTGTGTGACCTTGGGCCAGTCACAGTTTTCTCAGAACTCTCTCAGCCCCACCTACCTCACAAGGTGTCTGTTATGGAGAGGGGAAGGGAATATGATTGTAAGTCTCTTTGAGACTCCTTAGGGTAGAAAAAATGAGGTATAAAAACAAGCTGTCCTCCTCCTCCTTTAGAATTTAAGGATCTCTTCCCCCAAACTATTCCATTTTACTTCAGTGGGACATTTCTCCTTTTAGAAAACATGCCTGTTCCTAATCATTAAGCACTTTCTGTTTTCTTCCAATCATCATCTCAGACCAGGACATCCCGTCCAGAGTCCCAGACACCTTCTGACTCTGCCAATGGCTGGTGTGAGGGAAGGAACGAAGCTGGCATTTTAAACGTGTGAGATACAGGCTTGGAGAGCACATCCAAGAGATTTTTCTTGGTTGAAAAATAATATAGACTTATATGAGACGAAGATAAAAGAAGAAATTGCATAGCTGAGGCAGGGAGGTGCAGCGGATGAACAACTTTCCTGGTAATTCCTTTGGACATTTGTTGAAATTGCCACAACAGGCAGCTAATTCACAAATGGCCCCAGGGGAGGGACCTCAGAAGGATACAATGCCACAGAGTCCACCCTCCAGAGCGGCCATTTTCTCCAGGGGGAACTGATCTTTGTAGTTTGGACTGGAGATCAATTGTACCAGCAGGAGATCTCCAGGCCCCACCTGGAGGCTGGCAGCCTTAGTATGTGTGTGAGTACATGCCTTTAGTCAGTTGTCTGGCTTTTTTTGTCAGTGTCTAGCCTGTTTACCATTAGGTGAAGTGACGTAGACAGCATTCAAACATTATTTTTGTCAAGTGGTTCAGTATTCAAAGGAAACACTCTTGAGAATTAAAAAGGCCATTAGAGGTGTTTGAGCCCTCTCCTGAGAAATATGGTTGGTCTTAGCCAGTCTTTTAGCCAGTCTTTTGAGTTCCTCAGATTCAAATGTACTTTGTGTTTCACTTTGGGCAAAATCTGATGAGGCAGCTTTGAAGGCAGTGGTGTTTCCTCTGAGAAATTGTGCTAGGCCTGTCAACACTCTTTTGGTTTCCCTCAAATGTCCCTGGATGTTTTCACCTGAGGAACCCTCACAGTTGCATTGAACTGTACTCTAGGTGAAATTTTGGTGGCAATGCTAGTCTTTACCTTCTGAAGGTGAGCAGAGGTCAAATGACACATGATGTTGGGGAAACCCATGATTGGATCCCCAAGGTGCAAAAGGGAATCATGGGGACTGTGGGGGGACTGAAGCTGTCCTCCCTATGCAGTTTCAAAAATAGCTCCCTCAGACCATACGGGGGGAAAGATAGGTGCTATCCGAGCCCCCACTTTGTCCCCTACTATGATTGAAAGCTGCCTACAAGGCATTCTTTGGTCAGGAAAACAGTGCAGGACGGAACAGTTTACCTCCTTCGTTAGACACATGGCTTCCCCTGGCAGCCATTTTGTGGCTGGTTGCACTTCCTGCAGCAGCCATTTTGTGGTTGCTACCACCACTCTGTGTCAGGATTCCATAGGCACCCCAAAACTTGGAAAAGGTTGGGGACCCCTGGGTTAGAGCCAGTGAGACCTAGGTACAAATTCCCATTCATGCACGAAACCCATTGAATGCCGTTGGACCAGTCATCCTCTCTCAGCCAAACCGACCACCCAGGGCTGTTACGATACATTAGAGTAAGGGAGATCCATGCATGCCACTCTGAGCTCTTTGGAGGAAGGATGGAATAAAAAGGTGCATGGAGGAAGCGAGGCGCAGACGGAAATAGTCTTCAGCCCCGCCTGTCAAGAAGGTGTCAGCTTTGTCTTTCATCTTCAGATATAGCAACTGTCACTCATGTGTAACCTTCAGTTGCCTACTTAATTCTATATGACACTCCCTTGAAGGCTGTTAGGAGAGTTAAACTGAAGCAGAATGAATGCCAGAGATCTGATGTTGAAGGAAGGGGTTACTAGGAATGCATTATCCCTTTTTTTGTATTTACTTATTTTTAACTTTTACATCCATTTTCATGACTAAGATGGAAAACTCAGCTTACAGCATCCCAATAAAGCTGGACTGACACCAACCATAAAAGCATATTTGGAAATGGCAATAAAACAGACAGCACGCAAAAGGGAAAATAAGGGACAGCACCAACTTCTACATAAAAATTAATTCGTTGGAGATTAAATATTTGAAAATGCCTGTGTAAGTAGGAAAACCCTTCCCTGCATAATGAAAGAGGATAGAACTGGAGTCCAAGAGGCCATTTTAGTATTCAGAACAGTTCCACAGTTTTTGGTGCTTCAGCCTATAAAGCCACAATGCATCTTCGAGCCCAGCTGTCTATGGTCTTTCCAGACCCATGACCTACTGAGCTGTAAGCATGTGACAGGAAGTCACATGACAGGAAGTAGAGCATCCCGAGTTACCATTTCTACAGTGTGGAGGCAAAGACCATGGGCTGCAGATCAGAAGAGTCAGGGGCTGGAAAAACAAACTGAGCACAAGGAAGTCCTAGAAAGCCTAAGCAAATATAGGTCCCGGTCAAACGGTGAATTTGCCGCGGGAGAGCCACGGGTGGTGGGCGGATTATTGGGGTGCGATCACACCACAACATCTGGCAAGTGGAGTGCACCTGTGGCCAACCTGTGGCATACCGCCGAAAAAGTGCAATAAAAAACAGTACCTCGTATGTAGTGGCAAACAGTTTGCCACGAGCTGCCTCCAGACTCCTGCGGTGTAATCGCGCCAGCCCCTCGTTAATGCGCAGGCGGGGAGGACAGGACCCGTGGTTTGCCGCCGATGCATCAGATCACGTTCTGGCGGCTCTAATTGCACCGGGGCAATTAGCCACACCTCTCCCCCGTGTTATCCGGCCATGTGACCAGGGCCATACTTGCAAGTAAGTTCCATTTTATTGAATAGGGCTGACTCTCTGAGAAGCATTTTTAGGACTGCAGCCCTAAATCCCTCCCTGTTTTGTTGCTTCTGCTTCACAGCCAATTGTTTAAATTAAGATAGATACAGGTAGTCAGCTGTGTTGGTCTGAAGCAGCAGGAGAGTCCAGTGGCACCTTTAAGACCAACGAAGGTTCATTCAAGGTATGAGCATTCGTGTGCAAGGCGCACCTAAAAGTGTGCCTCGCTCACGAAAGCTCATACTTTGAATAAACCTTTGTTGGTCTTAAAGGTGCTACTGGAGTCTAAATTTGTTTAAATTAAGAGTCAGCCAAGCACTTTTTTTTTTTAAAGCCCTACCATTTGGTGTTCATCTAAGTCTATATTAATAATGCTATTTTGTGCACATGCATATGTGAGTTGTGATCCCCCCCCCTCCAAACAGCACTTAATTACCTGACCCAACTATTCATAACCCTTTGGGAGAATCAATTTCACTCACTCTGCAGGTGCAAGGTAGGAAGAAATGAAACTCCACCTTCTCAGCTAATTCACAGCTGTGCAATTGCACTTCCTGTGCAACTGGGAGGGATATCAGTGTGTTGCTGGGGATGCTCTATCATTTGGGTAAAACTCTTTGAGTTATGCCCAATTGCTAGAGCATCTCCAAGGATGTGCTGACATCACTTCCGGTCACACAGGAAGTGATATCAGTATGTTGACATCATTACAATGCCAGTGAGGACCCCCACAGTCTCTCTGAGTCTTCTGTCATTGCCAGCCTTATGCCGGCAACCCTAGTTTTGAGTTAGATAGTGGCAAAGTGAGGAGACCTAAGGCTGAGCTCATAAGTGACTATGGGAGTAGTCCTAAGCGTGTCCACTCAGAAGTCTCATTTGATTCAGCAGGGCTTACTCCCAGGAAAGTGTTTGTAGGACAGTAGGCAAAGGCTGTTGAAAATCTACCTTACACCTGCTGAAAATGCTGTGAAATCCTCAGTATGCTTAATTGGTTGGGGGACACCTCCTTCTCTGTTTTCTGTTACAAGCTGTAGGGTTTGTCAAGTCCTTAATAATGTTCTGTCTGAGCCAAGAATGAACAGAGGAAGATACACAGAAAAGCATTCTCTCCTGTATCAGGACTAGGGGTGTGCAATAATAATAATAATAATATTTTCCCCCTATTCAGGTCTGTTGCACCTGAAAAATATTGGTATTCTGAATATTCCTGAATACCAATATTAGCATTGTATTGGGATTCCAGTAAGTATTCGGGAAACCCAACTTTATTCAGCCACATAGGGTATAATGAAGAATCATCTGGAGGTGTTTGGGGCTCTAGGGGGCTATTTTTTGAGGTAGAAGCAGCATAGCTCCTGGTACCTCTCTTCAACCCTCCCCCCAAGTTTCAAAAAGATTGGATCAGGGGTCCAATTTTATGGGCCACCAAAGAAGGTGCCCTTATCCTCCACTGAAAGCAGTGGAGGGGGAAAAACATTTAAAGAGACCGCGGTGTCTTTAAAAGCTTCCTGAGTTAACTCGCTGAGTCACACCACCGTGAGTGAACAGTGAATAAACTCAGAAGGCATTTAAGATATAAGAGATGAAATGATGAAGGCAATAACATCATATTTGGAAGAAGATGAAGGGACAATGGACTCTGATTTTGATTTGATATACAGAGTGAACTCCAGAATTGCAGAAAAGAAAAATTTACCAAGAGATGTTATTGTACAATTTGTAACAAGAACAACTACAGAAGATATTTTTAAGAAACAATTCACCGTCCCTTTTGAAATGGAAGGAAACAAGATTATGGTGATGAGAGAACTCCCCCGAGCAGTACTGCAAGACAGAAAAAGGTATAAGCCTTTGGTGGATAAACTGAGGACTTTGAATATTAGGTACAGATGGGAAATTCCACAAGGCTTATCCTTTACTTACAAAGGTGGGAGAGTCCAGATTAGGTCGGTGACGGATTTTTATAAATTTAAGGCGGACAATTCTGACGTCTTTGGAGAACTTTAAATTAAGAATCTACAATGGATTACAAATTGTTGTCATGGAACGTGAATGGATTAAATTCACCTAACAAGAGGAAAAGAATCAATTATTGGATACAAAAACAAAATTGTAACTTGATATGCTTGCAAGAAACTCATATTAGAAAACTGGATGCCAAATATTTAAAAAATGTTAAATTGGGATTAGAATTTTATTCCTCGGCCTTAAATAAGAAAAAAGGTGTGGTGATATATGTGAAAAAGGATTTACAACCTAAAGAAATTTTCAAAGATTTGGAAGGAAGATATGTGGGTGTGGAAGTGATGATTCAACAGAAAAAGACACTGGTGGTCAATATATACGCACCCAATGGAGCAAAAGAAAAGTTCTTTAAGGACTTAACTGAACACCTACAAGGACAAACTTATGATCAAGTTATTTTGGCCGGAGACTTTAATGGAACTATAGATCGGCTGGATAGACAATCACAAAAAGGCAACGAAATTAGTGGAAAATTGCCAAAGAACTTTTTTGAACTAGTCAAACAGGAAAAACTAGAAGATGTGTGGAGGAAATGGAACCCAACGCAGAAAGATTTTACTTTTTATTCCAATAGACATTGCTCTTTTTCCAGAATTGATATGATTTGGATGTCAGAAGAATTGTCAATGAAAACACAAAAAATAGAAATCCTGCCTAGATGTAACTCGGATCACAACCCTGTTTTGTGGACCTCTACTGAAAGGAATAAATCCTTTCTTTGGAGAATAAATGAAGATTTGTTGGATAAAAAAGGTGTTATGGAAATGTTAAAAGAAGAAACAAAACAATATTTCCAACAAAATCTGAATAAAGAGACTTCAATACAGGTAGTGTGGGACGCTTACAAAGCTGTGATGAGAGGGATTCTCATCTCACAAAATGTGAAGCAAAAGAAGGAAAAACTTCAAAGGCAAGTGGAAGTATTGGAACAAATAGCCCAAAAAGAAAAAGAACTGAAGAAGAAACCGGGGAAAAAGAAGATTATTAGAGAACTACAGTTGCTGAAAGAACAGCTGAATGATTTTTTGAACCAAGAGCTTTATTGGAATTTAAAGAAGTTACAACAGAAATCTTTTGAAGGGGCGAATAAACCGGGGAAATATCTAGCTTGGCAACTCAAAGCAAGAAAAGAAAGAAGAATGATAACCAAAATTATAGAAGAAGGAAAAGAATTCGTTGACCCTAATGGTATAAAGAGAAGTTTCTTCAAGTATTATGCTAAATTGTTTCAAGCAAATAGAATTGATCTTGAGAAGATTGAAAGATATTTAGAAGAGATTCCACTATCCAAAATAAGCAAAGAGTTTAAAGATTTACTAAATGGGCCAATCCAAACAGAGGAAGTGAGGAAGGCAATTGAAGAAGCGAAGTTGGGGAAGGCGCCAGGGCCGGACGGATTTACCGCGAAGTTTTATAAAAAAATGAAAGAGGAACTTGTCCCGGCCCTGGAAGCTTTATCCAACGACATACGGATGTGCAAGAAAGTGCCAGACTCATGGAAAGAGGCAATCATTTCATTGATACCAAAGGAAGGCCAAGAACTAACGAATGTAAAGAACTACAGGCCAATTTCTCTCCTAAATAATGACTATAAGATCTTTGCAAAAATTATTGCAGAAAGAGTGAAAAACTACTTACAAACAGTGATTTCAGAAGATCAAGCGGGCTTTCTGCCAAAAAGACAAATTCGAGATAATGTAAGAATAGTAATGGACGCAGTGGAATACTATGAAAAGCACCCTGAAAAAGAGGTAACTTTTTTGTTTGTGGATGCGGAAAAAGCATTTGACAATCTTAATTGGAAGTTTATGTTACAGATGATGGAAAAAATTGATACGGGACAACAGTTCAGAAATTGTATTGAAGCTATCTATTCGGAACAAAGAGCTACACTGAATGTAAATAAAGAATTGACCGATAGCTTCAAGGTACAGAAAGGTACTCGGCAGGGTTGTCCCTTGTCACCGCTATTGTTCATTTGGGTGTTGGAGGTACTTTTACAAAAAATACAACAAGATCAAGAGATTAAGGGTTTGACACATAAAGGTTTTAAATATAAATACCGTGCTTTTGCAGATGACGTAATGTTTATTGTGGAAAACCCGACGGAAGAGTTACCGTTACTATTTCAAAAAATAAAAGATTTTGGAGAATTGGCAGGATTTTATGTAAACAAGAATAAAACGAAGCTTATTTGCAAAAATATGACGAAACAAAAACAAGTGGAACTACAAAATTTGGTACAATGTGAAGTGGTAAAGAAGACGAAATACTTAGGCATTGAGTTAACTGCAAAGAATATAGACTTATATAAGAACAATTATGAAAAACTATGGGCTAAGTTAACCCAAGACTTTAAGAAATGGGACAAAATGAACTTGTCACTGATGGGAAGAATTTCAGTTATAAAAATGAATGTCCTACCACGTTTGATGTTCCTGTTCCAAACAATACCAATACTTAGTAAGACAGATTTGCTGCAAAGGTGGCAACAAGAACTATCAAAGTTTGTTTGGGCAGGCAAGAAACCGAGAATTAAGATGAAAATACTTTGTGATGCCAAGGACAGAGGTGGACTACAGCTACCAAATCTCAGATTATATTATGAAGCGGTTTGTATGACCTGGTTGAAGCAATGGGTGAAATTAGAAAATGATAAGCTATTGGGGTTAGAAGGTCATGATTGTAGATTTGGTTGGCATGCATATTTATGGTATGACAAAACAAAAATGGATAGCTTTTTTAAGCATCATGTGGTAAGAAAAGCATTATTTGTGGTATGGATGAGATATAAAAAATATTTTGGTGATGTAAGGCCACTTTGGATTGTACCAGTGGAAGTGTTAACATCTTACTCAAGACGTAGAGACAAAGATTGGTTGCTGTATAAAGACATAATAAAAAAAGAGGGAACAGAATGGGTAATGAAAAAGCAGAATGAAATTGAATATGAATATGAATGGTTGAAATACATGCAGATCTCTGACCTTTTTAGGTCAGACAAAAGAAATTATGGTTTTAGAGAGGAAAAAAATGAAATGGAAAAGGTATGGGAGAGTGGAGGGGGAAAAGATATCTCTAAAATGTATAAAGTGTTGTTAAAATGGTATACAGAAGATGAGACTGTGAAAGAGCAAATGTTAAAATGGGCAATAAATATGAACAAGGAAATTGACATAGAAACCTGGGAATATTTGTGGAAAAATGCTATTAAGATATCACCCTGTACCAATGTTAGAGAGAATTGTTACAAAATGATGTATAGGTGGTATATGACCCCAAAGAAAATTGCAAATATGAACCAGAATATGTCAAATAAATGTTGGAAATGTAAAAAACATGAGGGCTCATTTTACCATATGTGGTGGACTTGTGAAAAAGCTACACTCTTTTGGACAAAAGTCCACAAAGAAATGCAAAAAATACTTAAGTGCTCTTTCAAGAAAGCGCCTGAAATTCTGCTTTTGGGACTAAAAATGGAAGAAGTTAACTCGACTAAAAGGACTTTATTCTGGTACCTTATTACAACAGCGAGGATGATTTATGCACAATTTTGGAAGACTGAGAAAGTACCAGAAATCGAAGACTGGATACAAAAAGTTCTGTTCATGGCAGAAATGGATAAAATTACAAAGAAGTTGAATAATCAAGAAGACAACGTGTTTTTTCAAGAATGGAATGACTTTAAAATATATCTGGAAAAGAACTGGGATGTAAAACAAAACCTAATATGTTTAGATCAATATTAAGTCAAATGATGTTATCTTGTGGTTGGATGATAACAAATGATGTGTTAATGATATAATGAAATTTGTAAGAAGGGGGAGAAGCATTGCGGGAAGCCACTGGAGGGAGGGGAGGAAGGGAATGAGGTAAACAATGGACTGAATGATTTAATCTTATATGTTATGTTCCTAAGAAAATAAAATTTGTTTACCAAAAAAAAAAAAAAAGAAGGCATTTAAGAGACCATGGTATTTTTAAATGCCTTCTAGTTGCACCCAAATAAAATCCAAGTAACATCGGCTTTTATTTGGGTGTGGCTATTTTGGTAGCCATATCAGATTCTCCAATCTGTATTCGGCTGAATAAATACCCGAAAAATACTGATAAGGCATTTTTCAGGTGTTTATTCAGCTCACACCACCGGTGTCTGAAGATCCCAGCCTGGGTACTTTCCAGGAAGAAAAAAAGGCAAGATATTTTTACCCAGACAAGCATTTAGCATGTGGGGATGCATTTTATATTTTATATGCTATATATATACTTATTTTTAAAAATGCTGTTACACACTGAGCCTTTAAGAGCAGGGTTGATTAAAAGTCTAAATAAATAAAACCTCTTTATGGCGCCTCTAAACTATGCATCTATTTGCACTCGCCTGTAGAGTAATCAATATGCCAGTGTAAAGGCTCTGGGGTAATGCATAGTTGTGATCTGTAGCAATTTGAAGACTGATTTGGTTCCCTTAAATTGTTTGCATGCAAGCAAAGCTAAAAATATTCACTGAAACCTGGTTCCCAGCCCCTCAAAGATACCCTCTGTCACAGTGGAGCCAAGTCTTTTCGTATTTCTGATGCACAGACTCTAGGCTGGTTTATGGCAAGTGGAATCCAGCCCCGTGTGTAAATATTGCAGAATGCTGGGAACTTCAAGCAGGCAGGGAGTGAATCACACTCGCTGAGTTATTTGTTCAGACCCCAAGAGGTGCCCCCAAGCCCATTGTGGGTTTTTTTTAGCATCTGTTTTTGCAAACGATGTCTCGAAACTAGACGAGGCTAACGCAAAACGTTTGTTATGCTGTTCATTTTGAAGGTCACACAAATGACCTCCGTGGCATGAAAGCCCTTGGAAGAAAACTGCCTGCCAGCTTAATCCAGGATGACCCTGATGCTGTTTGCGCATCTGACTCAGTTTACCCAGGGACGTGGCAGTGTTATCTCTCTACAAGCAGAACTATTATAGTTTGGCTTCACTGCTCTCAGACGTTAACAGCCACCCAAAAAAAGTACAATTACCAGACAATTAAACTGTTAAAACAGAGTAAATCAGGGAGGGGAACGAATGGGGAGAGGAGAAGGGGCAAAAGGAGGCCACATGGGCAACGGAGGGTGGAGAGGAAAAGGAGAACGGGGTTTGGTAATGTTGGAAGTGGAGCTGGGAAGTGTGGAGGGGGAGCTGAAGATCACGAGCGAAAAGAAGCACGGATGGGTGAGAGAGCAAATAGGAGAAGAAGACAGTCGGACAAAGCAGGAGTGGGGAAGGGGAGGAAGCTAAGCAGGAGGAGGAAGAGGAAAAATGTTGACCGAGCAAATCCAAAAGGAAAAATGGTGGCCGAGCAAATCCAAAAGGAAAAATGGTGACTGAGCAAATACCAACTTTGTAAGCGTTTTTCAGAGTCATTATCTGCTAGACACCAGTGGCAGCGAACAAATGTAAAATATAACTATAACTGATGGAATTATTGAGTTTCTTATTTGGTATAATGGTTAAGGTGTCTGTCTAAGATCTGGTTAACCCCTGGTTCGAATCCCCACTCTGCCATGGAAGCTTGCTGGGTGAACTTGGGCCAGTCACATACTCTTAGCCTAACCTACCTCATAGGGTTGTTGTGAGGATAAAATGGAGGAGAGGAGAACGAGGTAAGCCGCTTTAGGCAGGAAGTAAATGAAGTAACCGATTTATGGCAACCGCAGCAAGGTTCTTCAAGGAACTTGAGAAGCAGAGGTTCTTTGCCATTGCCTTCCTCTGCAGAGCTTTCCTTGGTGGTTTCTCTTCCAAGTACTGACCCTGCTTAGCTTCCAAGATCTCACAAGATCGGACGATATACCATGCAGCCTCCCCTCCCATTTAACAGATTATACCTCTGAATATTTGTAAGAAATGTCCGGTTTGACAAGAGTGGACTCAGTGGATCTCCCAATGGAGCGCAGGGGGCAGGGTGAAGACAAGGAAAGTTGTTCTAGCCATACACCAGGGATGCAAAGACGTTTGCTATTTCGTTTGTTCTTCAGTCCATTTATATTTTTGTTAATTGGTTTTGGTTCTTCACTTTTTTCAGTTTGGTTTTGTAGATTTATCTGCAACATGTACTGTGGTTTTTGGGTTTTTTAAAAAAATATTAAACTATTTATTGAAGATTAAAGTAAAATACAATGCAGTACTTAGTCAAGGATGAATGAATACACAATGTACACGTGTTTATGCATACCATGTTCATCATTTATATAAATATTGATTTATTAACATACCGATGATGCTGCAGAATAGGTGTATTCTTGCAGAAGGAAATTTAGTGAGGAAAAAGAGAGAATGGCACCAGAATAAATAATAAGAGGTTTTCAGGCTGAAAAAGCAGAAGAAAACTTCACTTATAATTAGTAGTATCCGAGATGCCCTGACGGACAAGAGAGACCCAGCAAGGTACAGTGGTTAGAGTGTCAGGTTAGGATCTGGGAGACCTGGGTTCGAATCCCCACTCTGCCATGGAAACTCATGGATTTATACCCTGCCCTTCACTTCCCATGGTGGCTCAGAGGTAAAGATGCTGAGCTGCAGACTGGAAGGTCTGTAGTTCGGTAGTTCGAGACCCGAGTGCCGCGTGACTGAGTGAGCTCCCGTCTCTGGCCCCAGCTCCTGCCAACCTAGCAGTTCGAAAGCAAGAAATTGCAGGTAGATAAATAGGTACCGCTTCGGTGGGAACAGCATTCCGTGCGCCTCAGCGTTTAGTCATGCCGGTCACATGACCACGGAAACATCTTCAGACAGCGCTAGCTCTTTGGCTTGGAAACGGAGCTGAGCACCGCCCCGTAGAGTCAGATTTGACTAGCTTTCGAGCAAGGGAAACCTTTAGCTTTACCTTCACTTCCCGAAGGAGTCTCAGCCGTTTACAATCTCCTTCCCCTCCCCTCAACAGACACCCTGTGAGGTAGGCGGAGCTGAGAGAGCTCTTTCGAGGACTGCTCTTGACGGAACAGCTCTGAGAGAACCATGACTGACCCAAGGTCACACCAGCAGCCCCATGTGGAGGAGCGGGGGTTCAAACCCGGTTCTCCCAGATTAGAGTCTGCGCTCCTAGCCACGACACCAAGCTGGCTCTCTAAGAATGATGTGTCCCCTTTGTGGAGAAAGGCAGGGTATAAATGAAGCCAATAAATAAATTAATAACTCCCAAGTCTACCAAGAGCCCTCTAGATGATGGTTCTTTCTGGGACACATCTCTGTATCGCCCAGATCCAAACTAAGGTTGACATCTTCAGCCTGGGAAATTCCCAGAAGTTTGGGGGCAGAGCATAGGGAAGGTGGAGTTTGGGGAGGGGAAGGCGCTCAGCGGGAATGTAGTGTAATTGAGTCTACCATCCAAGGCTGCCATTTTTGTAGTCTGGAGATTCCAGGAGAGCTCTAAGCCCCACCTGAAGGTGGCCACCCTAGTCCAAACCAAGTGTAAAATGAACACAAATCACATTGTATAGAGAAAGGCTTTTCTAAAATCCTCCCTGCTTGGGCCAGATGGCCCTAGCTGGTAACACTACCACATGATCCCTGTCACCTGTGCAAATGGCTTGCCAGATGGCCAGGCCGCATCTCCATATACAAGACACTATGACACCTCTACCAAGAGAGAGCGACTTGCCGACGCCTTCCCAAGCATGGGATGAGCTATGTCCAGTACATTAGCACATCAAAAGCATTCCCTGACATGACACATGGTCACTGGAAGAGGCTGGAGTGGGATGTCCAACTCCTAGCCAATCAAAACATACCTTGCCTGACAACGCATGGTAACCAGAGATTAGTCACACCTCCCCACTCTCTCACTATTGGGTAAATGGCCATACCTGGTGGTGACGGAGGAGTGGTATAAGAGCAATGATCCATATGGGAAACAGGAGGTTAAGGGGGAGTTAAGTGAGTTACTCTCGGGAAACAAAGAGTTTTTTGGACTGACTGTTTGCTGTTAACATGGAGTGAGACTTTTAGGCAGCCAAGCTGGACTAGCTGCCCACAAAACCATGGGGTTCCTCTTCAAGATTCCCTGGTGAGACCTTGGACTATTTGCACACCAGCCTGGTAACTATGAACTACCTCTATTGTATAGTTAGAGCTGAACAAGCTATAGATATCATTTGTTTCTTATCTTTTGCTAGTCTCATGTTATATGCATGCTTCTGCACTGAATAAAGATAATATATAATCAACAAGAGGGGGACCCGCGATACTCGCAGCAGGGAGGCAGAGGAAGCAGCAGAAGGAGGGAAGTACCCCCCCATCCTGCTGGTTCCCCATCTTCTCCACACCCCCTTGCCTCCCCCCCCCAGCTCCTCGCCGCTTGGCACTCTGGCAAGTTTTCACTGCCAAGGCTGGGGGGGAGGCTACGAAGCAAGGCGAAAGGGAGCCTCCACGTCCCGCGGCAGTCTACCTCCACGTGCCAGGCGCTGCCCGGGGTCCCTACCTGCCAAGGAGGCATCTTCGCGGTCCGAGCTGCCGCTGGTGGTCCCGTCACTGCCGCCCCCTTGCTCGGGGCCGCTGCTGCCTGTGCCGCTGCCGCCACCTCGGAGCTGGCAGGGCCAAGGGCGGCCGAGGGGGGGGACTGTAGCCGGCCGACTCCTGCTCTCCGGAGGGGCGCTGGGGACGGTTTCGGGCTGTGGGAGGCGACGCGGCTGCCCGGTCTCAGCGCTGGCCGCGCCTCCGGGCACGGGGTGGCGGGACAGGGGGGTTTGAAGCTGGCGCGTGCGCAAACTGGCCTCCTCCTCGGCCGCCACCACCTCCTTCCCGCACTCGCGGCCGGCCCAGCGCAGCCTCCAGGTAGGCCGTCTTGAACTCTTCGCTGCTGTTTTCCCCGGCACCTTGCTG
>NW_015174918.1:81943-91750 GCF_001447785.1 Gekko japonicus
CCCCCCCTCGGCCACCCTCGGCCCGGCCGGCTTCGTGGTGGTGGCGGCGGCACAGGCATCTGAATCTTGTGTCTAAAGCCGTTCACCCAAGGAGGCTACCACTGTGGTACTTAATTGTTTGCAGCCCTGGTGCAGAGCTGATAGTGGGTCAGTCCCATAAAGCAAGAAGGAGTTTGGGATCTCTGCTCCTGAGCTTTGGTGCGGGACTGTTTAAAAAAGAGAGATCCTGGTGGCAGACTACTGGTAAAGCCTGGGGTTTGTTTAATTGTTCCTGAACGCTTGGTTTCTCTCCCATCCCTGGACTGGGATGAGAGAGAGAAACCTTGACACACATGCCTTACTACTGCCATAAAAAGGCCAAACACTGGTTATCAGGTAGGAAACATTAGAGGAGAAGGGACAGGATTGTAAACAACGTCCTTTGAAAATGGCTCCGGTCACACACACTAAATAATCCACTTTCAGTACACTTTCGAACTGGATTTTGCCAGTTCACACAAGTAAAATCATGTTGGAAAGTGCACTGAAAATGGATTGTTTAGTGTGTGTGATTGCAGCCCATATGAATCCCAGGAGCAATTTGGAGTTGCCTTTTGCCTTTCGATTTGGAGGGCATATAACCCCACCACCACCACCACCACCACCAAAGTCTCATCTGTAGATGATAGAAGTTCCACTTGGGGTCCAATCTGATTCTGCTTTTTGTTAGTAGGTGTTAATAGTTTTCAAGGTGAGATTTTATTATATATGTTTTAACTTGTGAGCCACCATAGTGGCCCCATCAGGAGGAGAAGAAGAGATTGGATTTATACCCCGCCCTTCACTACCCAAGGGAGTCTCAGAGCAGCTTACAAACTCCTTTCCCTTCCCACCCCACAAAAGACACCCTGTGAGGCGGGTGGGGCTGAGAGAGCTCTGACAGAAACTGCTCTTTTTCAAAAACAGCTGTGCCAGAACTATGTCTTGCCCAAGGTCATCCAGCCAGGTGCATGTGGAGGAGTGGAGAATCAAACCTGGTTCTCCCAGTTTGTGCACTTCACCACTACACCAAACTGGGTAGAGATACAGGGTAAAAGTTTTGTAAAATAAATAAAATTTAAAAAGTGAAATTTGAGGTAAATTTCAAGATTCCTCCCTGAGGAAAAATACCATGCAGTTTTAAGGGATGCTTAACATGTGCTCCTACGTCTTCTAGCATGATGCCCGAAATGATGCTGAACCAGGCGTCTCCAACCTTTTTGAGCCTGGGGAATTCTGACACAGTGTGGTGGGCGCGGCAACAAAATGGCGGAGCCAGACATAAAATCATTCCAACTTAACTTCAGTCACACACTGAGGATCCTTGTGCTGTAGTGGGAGCTACTGCCAAAATACCTTTTTTAAAAAATCTGCACAGCCAGTCAAATATCAGAAGCCTGGGGGGGGGGGGGGCGAAGCCCTCCCTGACCCGTCCACTTCCTAAACGGGTGCCATGGTGCCTGCGGGTTCCACATTGGAAATCCCTGCTCTAAACAATGCAAATCTTGATGTTTCAAGCTTGAGCCAAATACCTGAGGCGTGCTGGGGGTTTCTCAGGAGGGAGAGGTCCATATCCCACAGCAGCAGCCTGAAAGAGGGCCCTGGATAGACGAAAGTCCTGGAGACCTTCTGCTTCTATTGTTCACGTCAAGTGATTTTGTCTTCGGTAACGGAAGCCAAAGAGATGTCGGCAGCACAACCAGAGTTGGCTAAGGAACAGTGGAGCCTTGTGTGATATTTGTGCTCATCAGGTTTTTTTGTTCCGTCGTTTCCAAGCCATTCTCTCCCATTTATCAAGGGAAGAGAAGCGGGAGAGATGACCCAGAGGCCAAATATAGTTAGGTCATAGTAATTAGCGGCAGGACTAATCAGAATTCTCTCCTGTAAAATTAAGGTGGCTGCCAAACCAGTCACCAGGGCAGGCTGTAAGCAGAAGCACCCTTCGCAACTGGATATGCCAAAGATCCAAAGTTCAACGTATTTAGAAGAATTATAGGCAAATGCTTTTTTTAATTAGAGCAGAACAGAAACGACTTACCTTGTTTTGCATTTGTTTTTTTGTGAGCTTTGGAAAGTGCACTCCCAGTGTCCATTGATTTTTATGAACACTTTCATGTCATGGTGGTGCTGTTCTTTTCAGCACCATTTTCATTCTTTCGAGAGCCAGCTTGGTGTAGTGGTTAAGTGCATGGACTCTAATCTGGGAGAATTGGGTTTGATTCCCCACTCCTCCACTCGCACCTGGCTGGATGACCTTGGGCAAGCCATGGTTCTGTCAGAGCTGTTCTTGAAAGAGCGGATTCTGTCAGAGCTCTCTCAGCCTCACCTACCTCACAGGGGGTCTGTTGTGGGGAGGGGAAGGGAAAGGAGTTTGTAAGCCGCTCTGAAACTCCAAGTGAAGGGCAGGGTATAAATCCAATCTCCTCCTCCTTTTCCTCCTTTTCCTCCCTCACTGTCTGGTGTAATGGTTAAGTGGGCGGACTCTAATCTGGGAGAATTGGGGTTGATTCCCCACTCCTCCACTTGCACCTGCTGATGTGACCTTGGGTCAGTCACAAGCTCTGGCACAGCTGTTCCTGAAAGAACAGCTTGTGTCAGAGATCTCTCAGCCCCACCCACCTCACAGGGTGTCTGTTGTGGGGAGGGGAAGGGAAAGGAGATTGTTAAGCCGCTCTGAGACTCCAAGGGAAGGGCGGGGTATAAATCCAATCTCCTCCTTCTTCTCTTGCCCTCTGTAAGGGAATTGTAGGGGTCCGGGTTTATTCCAGGGATCACCAACCCCATGAGGGTTCTTTTCTATGGTTGGGTGGAGTCTGGCTAGGGAACTCAAGCCTCCAGAGGGAAAGAAACACAGCGAGAACAGTGCCCTTAAACTGTTAACTATTTATTAACTCTAAAAACACACAAGTAATACTCAATAGCATATATTCAATATCAATATCCAATAGCATATAGAAAAATCCCAATACCCGATATGGTGTACACTTCAGAAAGAACAAGGAATTCCTGGACTGTGGACCAAGACCTCACTCAAGCCTAGGTGGGGTGTTCGCCAAGCAGCCTTGAACAAAGCCCAAAGCATCCTTTGTAAACTCCTTTCAGCCAATAGGAATCAAGGGAGGAGTTAATTAAAATATACCCAACTTGCCAAAACCCAGCCCATTTTAAGATGAACTTTTTGCTAATATGAACTTTCACCTAGATATATTTTATTAACTGTGATCTCAAAAAGACCTAGACAGATATGTTTAGGCTTCGAAGGCCATGAAATGTGAATTCGGGCAAAGGTACCTCTACAGGGCAAGGCTTTAGTTTTTATGCCTAGGCTGCCAGCAAGAGAGCAAGGGCTTCCGGGTCAGTTATAGCAAAGCCTACATAGGATAGAAAAACAGAAAGGCCCGGGCCAATTAAACCCCAAATTCTGCCACAACCCCCTCCCACTATTGACAAGGAGAAGTGCTGGCAAGAAGACCATGAAGGAAATTCTATGGGAAAAGCCAGCATTGGAAAGAACCCGCCTCTCGCTCTCCCTGACATTATTCCTATGAGGACTGTCACAAATGATGGGTGACATATATGAGTCACAGCTGACACGGTGACCTCATGGGAGTTTCAAGGAAAGAACTATTCAGAGGTTTGCCATTGCCTGACTTTGTGTAGCAACCCTGGCATTTCTTGGTGGTGCGCCATCCAAATATTGACCAAGACCGACCCTGCTTAGCTTCCAAGATTGAGATCTGACTAGCCTGGGCTATCCAGGTCAGGGCAATGAATACATACCAAACTAAAATATGTGAGCGGAATATTTAATGATGTGATTCAAATGCCTTTGTTCCACTACAACCTCTAAACCAGGGGTGTTAAATATGTGGCCTGTGGGCCGGAACAGGCCCTCGGAGGGGCCCAATCCGGCCTGCAATGCCCTGGCTGTTTCCTGCTTCCTTTTCCAGTTCTGCTGCTGCTGCCACATTATAGCTTGCTTTATCACTCTCTCGATCAGACAGGAGAGATAGATAGGCAAGCTTCTCCTATGTGATTGAGAGAGTCTGATAAGAGAGAGAACTGGCTGAGGCTCTTCCCCCTCTTCCTCCCAGGTGGAGGAAGGGAACGGTTAGAGCTTGCTTCCTGGCCAGATTGCAGGTGACAAAGGGAAGCCTTTCTTTCCTTCCAGTGGCTGAGGCTCCTCCCTGAAGGGAGGGAGGGAACAAGGGAGGGCTTGCTTTGCTGGGCTGCCTCAACTGTGCGGGAGAAATACCAGGCACCTTTAAGACCAACAAAATTTTGTCTAAGGTATGAGCTTTTGTGTGCCTTGCTACAGTGTGTTTGTGTGTGTGTGTTTTGTTGGGTTCTTTATGCCAGGGCTCTCCTGGGTGCCATTGGGTTCCCTCCCCCTTTTCACTATATTCACACCCTGACGGTCCAGTCTTTCTCAGTAAGAAAGCAACGTAAACTATTTTAGAGGAGGAATAACAACAAGCCAGTGAGGTGGATTAGGCTGAGAGTGTGTGTCCAGACCAAGTTCATCCAGCACATTTCCTTTGTAGGAAGTTGTAGTTATTTCTCTGGGGAAGACTATAGTTTTGTAGACAAACACATGGCCCTCAGTCTGTGTCAGGATGCCTTCACATGTTCTTGAACTGCTCATGAAGCAACTTATATAGAAAAGCTTGCAGTGCCCAGCCATTTCATGTTTTCCCCTGGGTCCTAGGCTCAGAATACTGAGCATGAGATGCCTGTAATGAATGTCAATAAATCAAAAGTAGGTTTGCTGCTTACAAATACATACCTGCATACTCAAGATTGCTAACAGCACAGACATTTTGATGCAATAATTCAATACAAGAAGTGTCAGTTATCAGAGACTGTTAGATAGACAAAATATTGCAAGAGTACTGGTGTTTTAAGCATATTTTATTTGAAATTTAAAAAATCTTTAATTCTGTTTGCATCCTTTATAAAGTTTATATCTCTGCTACCTGACATTACATTTTATGACACACATGGTCTCATTTATGTCAGATCCGGCCCTCATAACAAATAAGTTTGACATCACACCATACATTTCTCTGCAGTAATAATAATGTATCATATTTTTATCCTACCTTTTCTGCAAGGAGATCTGGGCAGCGTACATGGTTAGGTTAGGCTGAGAATGACAAGTTCAAGGTGACTTGGCAAGATTCACGGTTGGGTAGCAACTGGACCATGGGTCTCCCAGGCCTCATAATCATGACGTATCAGGGGCTCTCATGAGAATAATGATAGTGAGGAAGAGGAGGTAAATTCTGTGGATGTTCTCCTGGCCGAAGTAGATATATCCCTGTCTTTTATTTCTCCTAGCAGCCCCCTGGGACCTCTCCAAGGCATTGTTGGGCATCACGGCACCCTTGCAGCCAAAAAAATCATGCAGATCATTGGGCTGTAGTGAGGAGAGAAACCAGGTGAAATTGCCCTTTCTCCTGTCATCGTAACATTCATAGGATTCAAAATAAACAATATGGTGTTTTAGTGTCTTCAAAATGCTTCACGTACATTGTTTCAGGTCCAATTTTCACCTGATACTGAATAATGTTTTATTTATTTATGCGTTAATTACAATATTTCTATCCCACCTTTCCTTGCATGTCAAGGCAACCTCCAAATCGCAAGTGAAAAACATACCAAAAAATATAATCCCAATACCATTCCCCCTTCCTAAATAGGGCTGCCAACCTCCCCACCCCCCACACACTGCAGGGATGGGGGAATCCCCTGGTCCCAGGTCCCATTCCAGCAGTGGTGGGAGAAAAATTAAAAATAAAAAGAAGGCCTTATTTTACTTACAGGAAGTTCTTACCATAGAGTTTTTGGTGATTCCTAGAGCTACCCGGAAGTGACGAGGGGTCGCTCTAGGAATCGCTAGGAACAAGGGGTAAAGACCTTCCTATAAGTAGACAAGGTCTTATTTCGCTTTTTAATTCTTCTCCCAGGATGCTGCCCCCTGTAGGGTTGCCAGATTCTCCCTGACCACTGGTGGGGTGGGGGCGTAAGGTTGCCACTTCCAGGTTGGGAAACTCCTGGAGATTTGTAGATGGAGCCTGGGGAGGACAAGGACCTCAGTGGGGTACAATGCCATAGAGTCCACCCTCCAAAGCATCCATTTTCTCCCAGAGAACTGATCTCTGTAGTATGGAGATCGGCAGTTCGCTGGGGAGAATCCCCAGGTCCCATCTAGAGACTGGCATCCCTACGGCCACCCCACAAGCATCTCGCCTGGCAAACGTATTCCTAAAAGATAACCTTGCGGCCCCTTCACATGTCAAAACTGCTTAGCATGTTAGATTCCCAATTCAGCAGGTTTCATGCTCAAATCTGGCCCTTTGCCATTACCCATATGTCATTAGCACTCGAACGCAGCTCCCAGCAGGGCCACAGATCTCTGCTATGCTAATCCTCCATGCTTTGCAGCAGAGGGCCCAGTTTAAATGTTCACATATTCTCGAATACATTAACAAAAGTCTATCAGAACCTTAGGGTTATCATGTATGACCTACGCCTCAGATTCCGGATAAACATTAGCCGCATGTGTCAAACTGGGTGCATTTCACAGATCCGTACGGTACGAATTTTAATCTGTGTAGTCACCCATGTAAATGAATATTCACATGTGACTCTGAAACAAATACTGTTCAACTCCACTGCAGATTTCTTTAATTAACTGGAGTCTACCAGGAAATTTAAGGTTTGAAAGGATCAGCGTTGTCTCTCCCTGTTCGTCTTCCTTTGGGTGATGATGGTCATGTTAATTGGCTGGTAAGGAAAGGACCCCGTCTTGGCTTGAATGCCAGAGTTCACTAGCTCGTGACCAAAATGCTTCAGCTGGTGTGCAAAACTCTCATTTTGTTAAATCAACGGATCCTTCTCAGCCACGTGCAAACAAAGGAAAAGGACAAGGAAGGAGATCACAGGCAAATGTCACAGAACGGCCATGGAATTGTACACAGAGCAGCTAACCTGCAAAGGCTGCCCCTTGGGTTTCTTGAACAGTTTTGTCTTCCAGCCTGCTGGTGTCACATGACTGGGGTACTCATTCAGAAAAAAAACAAAACACCCAGTCAGTTTTCACAAAGCCTCATCTCAATGAATGCTGCGCACTGCAAGTGTTTTATTATCAACGATCGCATTCCATGTTCTCTGTTCAATAGCATGTAAATTCAAACTGTAATCAGCGCGTGCATGCACGTTTCTGCTTATACCCAGAATTACCAAAGACAATAGGGAACCCTTCGTGTAAAAGTATAGCCACAAACAACACCCACTAAGGGAAGACCATCTACAATTCACAACTATGTTAAAAACTATGTATTACATTCATTGAAATACAAAGAAGGGTTAGTGGTCCCAGGGCTATTTTTGGGCAGGAACGCACAGGAACGGAGTTCCGTCTGGCTCCCAAGTTGGCCACGCCCAGCAGGAACTCATTAGCATAATAGGCCACACCCAACAGCAGAAACTCATTAGGATTGGCTACATTAAGGGTGTGTGGCCTAACATGCAAAGGAGTTCCTGCTACAAAAAAGCCCTGGGTTTTGACAACAAACAAGCTAAACAGAATAACAAGCAAAAGGTGGGTGTGGCTGGATGACCACACTTCTGGTAACATGGGGTTGCTGCCTAATGTGGTAATAAGCTGTGCTGTCAGGGGTGTGGCCTAATATGCTAATGAGTTTCTGCTGTTGGGTGTGGCCTATTAGGCTAATGAGTTCCTGCTGGGCTTTTTCTACAAAAAGAGCCCTGGGTCACAACCCAATACAGTGTATAGACATTGATCCAACAAATTGCTCAGAACAATTAAACATCGTCTACAAAAAGGAACATATTCAAAACCAACAGGAGGCTCTTCTGTAATTCCATACATAGATAGTGTCCCTAGACCTCCAAACAGAAAGTGACTGCAGCAGAAGATTCCCACTGTGGAAAGAATAACAGCCGGACGCCTCTCCCAGGTATAAATCAAGCATTTCAATGATCCAACAGCAGCTGGTAAAACGAAACTGTGAAGCAATCATAAATATACATAGAAGGACAAGATTGACTGCATGATGCATGTATCAGTTCGAAAACATAGGGGGATTTCACATTACCTAGTTTCTCCCGGTTTCAAGCCGGGAGTCTTCCGTTTTCAGTTGAACCGGAACAGGGCTGCCGTTTCACACAAGGCTTGCCCCTACCGGAAAGGAACCGGATAAGAAGTGGTTTGGCGTTTCACACATGCACCGCTTTGGTTTCCCGCCGTTTTCTTCCCGCGCGGGTGAGCGATTTTTTTTTTAAAGGTTCGGCTTATAGCGATATATCGATATATCGCTATACCAGAACCTCAAATGGTCGCAATAACGATCCCATTGGAATGCGACTCCTTAGAGGTTCCGGTATATCGATATATCGATATAAGCCGAACGTTCAAAAAAAGAAAAAGAAAAAAAAGCCCGCGCGGGCGAAAAAAGGCGGGAAAGAACCGTAGCGGAACCGGGAGAGGGAACGGCAGACTACTCTGAAGTGGTTTACAGTTAAAACGCTTCAGTCCCGGTTCCTATAGGAACAGAGACTTTTGTGTGTGAAATGGCAGTCAGATCCCGGTAGGGAACCGATTCTCAACCGGGTTCTGTCTGAAATGACAGACCAGAACCCGGTTGAGAATCGGTTCCCTACCGGGAGATATCGCCTGTCTGAAATTCCCCATAGAAAAAAAATGTCTCTCACCCTGATTTCCAAAATAACATAGGCACATCTCAAAAAGCTTCAGTGGAGTCTTCAGTGGAATCCTGGGGTTCTCTACAAGGCAACCTGCCCTGCAGCATATAACCATATACAAATCAGTTGCAATATAGTTTCCTAAAGTGGGACCATCCCATTATTCACAAGCATGACTGGTCTTAAAGGTACCACTGGAATCAAACTTTGTTCTGTTGCTTCAAACCAACACAGCTCCCCCACCCGTATCTCTGATCATACTCATGTATTGCGGTCGGCTTAACTGCACAACAGCTCATGCTATTCTATCATGGTTTGTTTTTGCAGATCTGACAATATTGCTTTGTTTGCTTGTTTTAAAAAAAATGTTTTGTCCTGCCTTGTGAGACACTTGAGGCAGCTTACAGTCTGATCTGCAAAGCTGCTTTGCCTCTTCAGACTGTGTATTTCCAAGAAGTATTTAATACATGTCTTCCACTTTGGAAGTGGAAAATTCACTGGCTAAACCTGGCCTGTCTCTTCAGCATCATCCCTCATCCATGAGGGTCGGGTCGCCTGCTTAAAGTGGAGTACAACGTCGAAGGCTGAAAAGTATGCAGACGGAGAGTGATTTCAGCTAAGCATACCTTTATTTAGTCAGGAACAAAAGACAATGGGACCAGCTCGCAGGCTGGTTTATATCTGTTCGGAAAACCCGCCACCAAAACCCTAAACACACCCCCTACTCCCGATAGGCTATTTACAGTAACCGGGCGACCATTGGCCTCCTGGCTGGGAAGCTAGCCCCGTTGATTGGGCCAGCTAGGATCCTTCGGATCCTTTGTCTAAAAGACTGAAGCTACAGAGTACATGTGCCTGGCCAGCCCGGGCAAGTCCAGGCATGTCAGGCTGAATACATTACACCCCTCCCCCCTTGGTTCAGAAGGCACCCACAGACGAAGTCCTTCAGGTAGGCGGGTGGCTTCTTGGGGCGCGTCGAGCGGCGGGGCTCCGGGGTGGCAATGGGTTCGGTCTCGGGGGCCCTGGGAGCCGAGGGGCCCGGGGCCGGCGAAGGCGCTG